>NW_015390850.1:7788-33047 GCF_001527695.2 Protobothrops mucrosquamatus | reverse complement strand
TTAACACTGATGGTGTTACCTAGTTGGGTCATGAAACGTCTCTGCAAGAAAACTACCAAGCTCAAAGACCATCGTCCTCCTCCTCCTTCCCCTTTTAGCACTGATGGTGTTACCTAGTTGGGTCATGAAACGTCTGCAAGAAACCCACCAAGCTCAGAAACTACCGTCTTCTTCTTCCTTCTCCTCCTCCCTTCTAGCATTGATGATGTTACTTAGTTGGGTCATGAAACCAAGCTCAGAAACCACCAAGGACCATCACCACCACCTCCTCCTCCTCCTCTAAACCTAACTCCAGTGTAACCCTGAGCTACCAATATTCTCTTCAGCTGATATGAAAACAGTCTCCGTTCAGTCTTAGGCACCAGCAGAAGTATCAGGAAGCACCCTGTGGCACCAGCAAAAAGCATCTTCCTGAAAACCAGGGGGGGGGGGAAGCAGAGCAGAGCTTAGAGAAGGTACAAAGAAAGAAATGTTAAGCACTGAACTTTTGAATGAGAAGGGGGAGATCTGTAGCCCCTTCTGAGGTTATCCTAACTGGGATACAGGACAAGGAAGCAGCAGCATCCTTCTTTCCCTTCTGCTGGGCGATGCTGCCCCCCAGTGGCCATTCCGAGGCTCAAAACTGTTTCCCTTCTGCTGGGCGATGCTGCCCCCCAGTGGCCATTCAGAGGCTCAAAACTAAAACCAACTCTTTGGCAGGAGTAACGCAGGCGTAGTCCTCAACTTACGACCACAACTCAGCCCCAAAATTTCCCTTGCTTAACAAGGCAGCCGCTAGTGAGCTTTGCCCCGTTTTGTGACCTTTTTGCCACAACTGTTAAACGAATCGTTGCCGTTGTTAAGCTGTTAATTAAGTTTTAGTCACACGGTCGTGAAGAGAATCCGACTTCCCCCACTGACTTTGCCGGTCAGAAGGCCGCAAAAGGGAATCAGGTGACCCCGGGGCACCGCGCCCGTCGTAAATACGAGTCAGTTGCCAAGCGTCTTAATTTTGATCACGTGATCGTGGGGATGCCGCAACGGCCGTAAGCGTGAAAAACAGTCGTGACTTTTTCCGGCGCCGTTGTAATTTGGGTCACTAAATGAACTGTTGTAAGTCAAGGACTACCCGTAAACAGCTGTAAGCAACCCACAAATCTGGAGCAAAAGGTCCTCGACCCCACAGAGAGGATATAAGTAAAAAAAAAGAGGAAAAATTCCCGCTACTTCTTCCTCGCCGGAGACGGGAGGACGGGCCAAGCCTGACCAAAGGCGTTTGCTGACATGAAGGAGATCTCCTGGACTGATGGCTCCAGAGACACACATCATCTTGGTTTGTGGCTTGTCGAAAGAGTTATGGGGAGCCACCAAAAAGTGGGGAATACAGGCCTGATCCCCGGAGATGGCCTAGGATTAAGTGCAGGGCTTCCCCGATGACACAGGAGGCAGAAATTAATAATAATAATAGTAAAGTTGGAAGGGACCTTGGAGGTCATCTAGTCCAACCCCCTGCTCAGGCAGGAAACCCTATCCCATTTCGGACAAAGGGCTGTCCAGTCTCTTCTTAAAAACTTCCAGTGTTGGAGCCTTCACCGCTTCTGGAGGCAGGTTGTTCCACTGGTTAATTGTTCTAACTGTCAGGAAGTTTCTCCTTAGTTCTAAGTTGCTTCTCTCCTTGATGAGTTTCCATCCGTCGCTTCTTGTCCTGCCTTCAGGGGCTTTGGAGAATAGCTTGACTCCCTCTTCTTTGGGGCAGCCCCTGAGATACTGGAAGATTGCTATCATGTCCCCCCTCGTCCTTCTCTTCATTAAACTAGACATACCCAATTCCAGCAGCCATTCCTTATATGTTTTAGCCTCCAGTCCCCTGATCATCTTTGTTGTTCTTCTCTGTACTCTTTCTAGAGTCTCAGCATCTTTTTTACATCGTGGTGACCAAAACTGGATGCAGTATTCCAAGTGTGGCCTTACCAAGGCCTTGTAAAGTGGTATTAACACTTCACCTGATCTTGATTCTATCCCTCTGTTAATGCAGCCTAGCACTGCATTGGCCTTTTTGGCAGCTGCAGCACATTAAATTAAAAGAGGATAAACAGACCACAGATTATTAGACCAAGAATTGGCATCGTGCAATGATCTAAGAGTCCGTTCTATACATGGCCAAACTATTTATTATTCTGAAATTCAGCCCCAGGATTATTATTGTGCATTTCTGTAGGGCTTCTTGATAATAAATCAGCCAGTTTTTCTAGACGCGATACAAGAAAACCCTAGAGTTTTGTGCAGAAAAACTGACAATACAAGAGTGTGTGTGTGTGTGTGTGTGTGTGTGTGTGTGTGTTTTGCATGAAAGTGGTGTCCTTTTATCCATGTCGATACACTACACACAGCCCTGGATATGTGAGAGGTAGAGAAATGGTGAGTAACAGATAATCCTTGATTTACAACCGTTCGTTTCATGGCCGTTTGAAGTCACTCAGACGTATAACCACTGCGACACTTGGCATCTGGCATCTTGCTTGGCACTGGAAATGTTGGATTCAACTGCAGTCGTAAGGCGAGGACTGCCTGTAACGGCCAGCAGGGGGCAGTATTGGACAATACTCCCAATATGCAATTCCAATATTCGTATGGGTATTCCAAGTGTGGTATTAGGCAATCGGATAGTCCAATATCCAGCTGCATAATACCACGCTTGGATTGCATCCAGTTTCGGTCCCCACAATATAAAAAAGAGGTTGAGACTCTGGAAAGAGTGCAGAGAAGAGCAACGAGGGGGATTGGGGCCTGGAAGCTAAAACATATGAAGAAACGGTTGCAGGAATTGTCTTGTCTAGTGAAAAGAAGGACTAGGGCTGATGTGATAGAGTGGTTCAATATCTGAGGGGGTCACATAGAGACAAGGGGGTCAATTTAAATTTCTAAAGCGCCTGAAGGCAGGACAAGAAGCAACAGATGGGAACAAATCAAGGAGAGAAGCAACCTAGAACTCAGGAGAAATTTCCTGACAGTTAGAACAATTAACCAGTGGAACAACCTGCCTCCAGAAGCGGTGAATGCTCCAACACAGCAAGTTTTTAAGAAGAGACTGGACAGCCATTTGTCCGAAATGGGATAGGGTTTCCTGCCTGAGCAGCAGGGGGTTGGACTAGATGACCTCCAAGGTCCCTTCCAATTCTATTATTCTCTTATTCTGCTATAGACTTCCTCGATTTGCTCGAACACAGAGCAGAAACAACATCTCACTGATTCCTTAATATCTCAAATAAGTGCTTTGGGATCGGTTGCGTGAAGGAAGCCTCTGTGGGACCAGCTTTTTACGTTGGATTTGGGCAGCGTGTTCCTTTACAAAAATCAGCTAACCCCTTAAGGACAGGGGTCTTCCAACTTGGCCCTTTGATGACCGGTGGACTTCAACTCCCAGAATTCCTCAGCCTGGCTGAGGAATGCTGGGAGTTGAAGTCCACCGGTCATCAAAGGGCCAAGTCCGAAGGCCCCTGCCTTAGGATGAGCCCAGTCTCGACAAAATGCGACAAAAGCCAATCCGCCGTGGCTTAGTGTGACGTCTCGACCCAGCTCAAGGATCTAAGAAGGCTTATAAAACCGACCCAGCTGCCACAAACCAACTTCAGCCGGAAAAGAGATGATGATCTGTTTTGGCCTGCATTCATCTCCTTCACCACGGCCACCAGGGGGCAGTGTTTTTTTTTTTCCCTCGCAGCCACCAGGGAGAAAATTGCTTTTTGCATGCTAGGCATAGCTTGGCAGAGCCGGCAGATTCCAAATTCTTGTCTCGCATGTTGGCCATCTCTGCCGCCGGGAGGATCAAAAGAGCCGCTGGTATCCGCTCGGGAAGGCAGGCGGAACACAGCCCAGCGTCCACACACAACATTTGGACGCCCAAAGAAGCCACAACCTTTGTTGCAAATGGAGTAGGAGGGGGCGGACTCTGCTGCCCTCCGCTCCTCCACCCCCACTGCCCTGATTTCCACACTCTTGTGCGAAGGATTCATGCAGGGCTGAGCTGTCCCCTTGCCAACAACACAACGAGCCGCAAGGAAGGGGGCGAAGAGAGTGTCCAAAACAAGCTAATGAGAAAGGCAAGGACAGTGTGTGTTTGCACCACACAAGGGAGGGCTTTTTACGATTCTGGCTTGCAACCCCGAGACGATAATGTCAAATTAATGCCTCAAAAGATCCCTCTCAACCACCACCACAACTATTCTTGGAAGGCAACACAACCTTCTCTTGTGTCAGTTGCACTGTTTCAAAACAAGCACTTCTGTTCTTTAGAGCAGGGGGTCCCAAGCCATTCCCTGGCTGGGGAATTCGGAGAGCTGAGGGCCACACACAGGGAGTCCCAGTTTAGTGACCGTTTGTAAGTTACGGCGGCACCGGAAAAAGTGACTTATGACCATTTTTTTCAAATGACCGACGCAGTCTCCCCTGGTCATGCGATCGAAGTTCGAACCGAATTGAAAACAATAGTTCTATACTCTGGGGTGTGTTTTATTAAAATTAGATCTTTTTTTTCTAATTGCTGTCTTCTTCAGTGAAATGTCCATGAACGTAGCTAACTTTTTTCTCATTTCCAATTGCCATTACAAAGTTCTGAATTTTGTGTTGACACATGTTATAAGGACACTGAATTATCCTTCCTTCCTTCCTTCCTTCCTTCCTTCCTTCCTTCCTTCCTTCCCTCCCTCTTCCTTTTTCCCTTCCTTCCCCTTCAGCTATTTTTCTTTCCTTCCTCTATCTATCTCTCTATCTTTCTGTCTGCCTGCCTGCCTGCCTGCCTGCCTATACACACACACACACACACACACACACACACACACACACACACACACACACACTCAATAATCTATTTTTACCCTATTAAGACTACTCCTGGAGCTGCCTTTCTCTTGTGAACAGCACAGAAATCTAGTTTTGGGATCTCTGGTGTATAAATTAATAAACTCAGCTCGAAGTTAGTTCCCGGTGGGGCTTACATCACAGGAAGCGCTGGGAGACCTCTACTCAGTCCATCAAACTCAGGCCACGGGCTACCGGCTACAGCCTTGCTTTGCCTTCCCCTGAACCTCACCCTACCATTTGGACTGGCTGGGGAGAGACATGTCTGCCAGGCTCTCCCCCCACCCCCCCACCCTAGGGGGCAGAATTCAGAACAGGTGGCCCCAGCCTTGGACCCATATCCCTCTCGCCCTGCCCCTGAGCGCATCGCGTCTGTCGGTACAGCACGTAACCCAACCGGGGACGGATCCAAAGGAGACTCTGAGCAAAGTCCGGCGGGGCTGGGATTCCCTGCCTCGCACAGAACTGGCAAGTGAGAAGGGCAGGGCTAAAGAACAGGGAACAACCTTGAGGACAGGGGGGGGGGAACCCCTCTGCCCAAATGCCAAGTGGAGAGCTTGGATAACCCATCCAGCAACTGGGCAAGTTGACGCCAAGGCCACCGGGACGCAAGGGAGTTTCCCACAGTGACCCCCAAAGGCCTGCGGGGCAGCGGGGAGGGGGGGCAAAGCGTGCCCAGGCGGTGATGCAACGGGGTTGGCAACCCGACCCACTTCCCGTGCGGCAGGCCCCCCCCCCGGGCTTGGATTAAAGCAGCTTATAATATCCCGTAACACTGGGGCTATTTTGGTGGAAGGGAGGGAAGGAGGGAGAGAGAGAGAGACATTCTTTGAACCTGTGGGTTTGTTTTTTTCTCTAATTGCTGACTTATTCGGCAAGTGGGGATGCGGGAGCTGGCCTCTGGGGGGGGCGGTTACAGGAGAGAGAGAGAGGCTGGGACAAAGGCCAACACAGCACAGGAACCCCCCAAAAGTCCAGGCCCCACCCAGGACTGGCACGTACAGATCTGGCACTGGCCATCCAAAGCCAAATTTCTACTCAAGCTGCCAGTTGCTTCCAGCCTAAATAACATCCTGCAAAACGTCAATATGTAGGGCGTGGAGGAAAACACACACACACACACACACACACACACTCACAAGAGAAAGAGGGAAATACCTAAAACAGGGAACTAACACAGCCAGGGATGCAGCCTCATTCTTGGAGAAGAACTGCAGGAAAAAGATGTACTTTGTCTATGGATATCCCGCCTTTATAATTATTTTTACAAATAAAATAAACCAACGCGGCCAACGCATCTTCTTCCTGTTTTCTTCCACAGCGACAACTCCGTCAAGTGGATTGGACTGAGAAAGCGACTGGCCCAAAGTCGCTCAAGCAGGCTTTCGTGCCTAAGGCAGGACTAGAACTCGTCGCCGACTCCTGGCGATTGGCCCAAAGCTACCCAAGCTGGCTTTCCTGGCAAAGGCGGGACTTGAACTCAGGGTCTTCCAGCCTCGTGCCTTAACCCTTAGGCCAAAGTAGCTCAAGAGGATTTCCCAAGAGAAATCCCTGCAGTCCAAAACGTGGGTCAGGATGGATGGATGAAAAGAATCTTTTATCGATTAACCTTTCCTTCCGCTTCTCCTAGCACACGTACAATTACGGCACATTAATGGGGTTTTTTTTAATAAGGGGCTCCCACCAGCAAAAGCTTTGCTCAACCACACTTGTGCAAACCTAAAAACCCACACACCACACTGCCTTTCTCTTTAAGAGGTGTGTGGTTTATCAGTGTCTCTCAGTGTCTCACAACTTTTTAAGAGTTGTGGTTTTCAACTCCCAGAATTCTTCAGAAGAGCAGTCGAAATGAATTAAAATAATGCAGGGTTGGGGTTTTTTTTGGGGGGGGGGGGGGAGGCTTGAAAGCCGTACAAATCAAACCAATGTGGCTTATTCAAATTAAGCCACCCGTGCTTGGCACACACAAACACAATTCTTTCATTTGGCTTCCACGGAGGGGTGGGGGCTCAAATCCACCCGCTCTAACAGCGGCATCGTTTTTTTTTTTTTTAAATCCCAGGAGCAAAGGAAGGTGGATTCGCCGGTGCTCCCTTTTGTAAAAGTTCAGAGCATCGCTGGATTTAATCCAGCTGCTAATCTACCCTTAGGTACCCCCCCCCAACTGGCAGGGGATCAGGGCTCACTTATAAATCAAATTCCCTCCCCAGGGAAGGAATTGCAGGAGGCGAGCTAAAGATGCGTACCAGCCACTGAGAAATCAGCTAAATTCCTGCAAGGGACCTCTGGGGGTGGGTGGGGGGGGGAGAGAATAAAATAAAATTAAACCACTCACACGCCAGGCTGTAACTGAGCCGTTTTCTGAATGGAAACCAGACGTGGAGGAAATGTCTTGTTAGGCATGAAGAGCTTTGAAGGAGGGTTTGAGGTTCTCCTTAAGAGCTGTCGTCGCCAGGATATCCCCAGCTATGCGCTCCGGGGAAAGCCGGGAAGAGCTGCCTTCGAGGCGGCTATTTTTAAAAAGTAGGGCAACCTGGTTTCTGAGCATAGTTCAGGTTTTCGGGATTAAAAACCCACAGAAACTGGCCCCGAGGTGGGAAAAGAGGAACGGCAGATTAGATGGCCCAGTGGCATAGGATTAAAGTTTGCTAAATCATATCTTCCTGCAGAGGAGACTGACTAGAGCTGGGCATATACTAACTGCGGTGAGGATATTACAGCAGTCCTCGACTTACAACAGTTCCATTTAGTGAGCGTTCAAAGTTACAACGGCACTGAAAAAAAGTGAATAGAGTGGAGTGGAAGGGAATAGAATAGAATAATGAAGAATAGAATAATGAAGAATAGAATAGAATAGAATAGAATAGAACAGAACAGAACAGAACAGAACAGAATAGAATAGAATAGAACAGAATAATGAAGAATAGAATAGAATAGAATAGAATAATGAAGAATAGAATAATGAAGAATAGAATAATGAAGAATAGAATAGAATAGAATAATGAAGAATAGAATAGAATAGAATAATGAAGAATAGAATAGAATAGAATATTGAAGAATAGAATAATGAAGAATAGAATAGAATAGAATAATGAAGAATAGAATAATGAAGAATAGAATAGAATAGAATAGAACAGAATAATGAAGAATAGAATAGAATAGAATAATGAAGAATAGAATAGAATAGAATATTGAAGAATAGAATAATGAAGAATAGAATAGAATAGAATAATGAAGAATAGAATAATGAAGAATAGAATAGAATAGAATAGAATAGAATAGAATAGAAGAATTGGAAGGGACCTTGGAGGTCATCTAGTCCATCCCCCTGCTCAGGCAGGAAACCCTATACCATTTCAGACAAATGGCTGTCCAGTCTTCTTCTTAAAAACTTCCATTGTGGGAGCACCCACAACTAATCGAGACTGAATTTATTACAATCTGTAATTTTATCCGGTGATTTGGCCACAATTCATTCTCATGTCTATAACAATACCAATGTTTTAGATGTAAGGGTGTGTGTGTGAAATCATATCACCCATCCTTCCTAAGGAAATCTTCCCATTCTGGAACAGTAGCAGATTCTGTTCTGTAGAGGAGGTCGGACTAGATGATCTTCAAGACCCCTTCCAAATTCACACGTGATGCTGGGATTTTTTTCCTCCTCTGTCCCAATGACTCCTTTCTGTTTTGGGAGAAAACGATGAGCATCATGGCTAAGTCTTTCCAATGATGCTACTGTCTGCTTAGAAGTTAGGGCAGCCCCGAAGTATTTTCTTTTTTTTTTTTAAAAAAAATGAAAATTATCTGAAGTCTTTTCCAGGCCACCCCACAACCTTCCCAAGCAGCTCATGGTCCCATTGTTTAGCACGAGAGGATCACTCACAAAATCTTTCAGCCGTCCGCTTCTCCCTAGAGCCCATCTGAATTGTGGTTAAATGAGTCGTGAAATGGACATCATAACAAAAAACGTGCGTTCCTGCACAGCCCGAGGACTAGGCCTCTCCTTGCACTTGGGGGGGGGGAGGCACAAAAAATAATAATCTGACTTTATCAAACACATCAGGACTAAATCAATGAAACCGTGAGATGAATCGGCAGAGGGCTCTCGTGAAAACCACTTAGGTGTCGTGCTTAAAGCATACGGTTTTTATTTGTTGCATTTTTTCCTTTGGAATTAAAAACGGATTGAGGACGAGGAAAGCAATAGACTTTCCCAGTTTCAGACATCCAGAGTCCGGTATTCTTAGCTGCAGTCTATGTTGACCTAGAGTTTCTCTTTAGTTTGAAGCACATAGGTTTAAAATGTCACCCCCCTTCTCTTTCTCTCTCTCTCTCCCTCTCTCTCTCTCTCTCTCCCTCTCTCTCTCTCCCTCTCTCTTTCTCTCTCTCTCTCCCTCCCTCCTTCCCTCCACATCTTAATGGACGACATCACGTGGGTACACAGACAGGTGTAGAAATGTCATCCATCATAGCGTATTAATTGCAGAGAGTCGGAATGAATAGCGCTAGAGTTACAGAATCGAATAAAGAATCAGACTTGAAAGGGACATTCTAGTCTAACACCCTGTTCACCCTATACTTTCTGGACAAACGGCTGTCCAGTCTCTTCTTAAAAACCTCCAGCGTTGGAGCGTCCCCAACTTCTGGAGGCGAGTGGTTCCACTGGTTAATTGTCCTCACTGTCAGGAAATTTCTCCTTGATTCTAAGCTGGATCTCTTCCTGTCCGGCCCTCCGGTGCATTGGAGAATAGTTGTATCTCCTCTCCAGAGTCCTGGAGGAGATCAACCCCGACTGCTCTTTAGAAGGCCAGATCCTGAAGTTGAAACTCTAGTACTGAGAAGGAAGGACTCCCTGGAGAAGAGCCTGATGCTGGGAAAGATGGAGGGCAAGAGAAGAAGAAGGGGACGACAGAGAAGGAGGTGGCTGGATGGAGTCCCTGAAGCAGGAGGCGGGAGCTTCAATGGACTCCAGAAGATGGCAGAGGACAGGAAGGCCTGGAGGAACGTTGTCCATGGGGTCATGATGGGTCAGACACGACTTCACAACTAACAACAAAGTCTGGCTCCTTGCTAGCCTACTTCTTCACAAGTGGCTAGGACAGGACTGCCATCTTGAGCTCCTCGGTTAATAAAACACAATTTTCTGGGTTAAAAAGATCTGGTAGCAACGCAGCGGGGACAGCAAATGTTGGTGGTGGAGGAGGAGGAGAAGAACGTGATCGTAAGACGGGCTTTCTCCTTGCACGAAAAGGAAGACCCAAAACTCATCTGGGGACTTTTTCTCCTCTTAAAAAATTCCCCATTTGGGGTGGTTTTCAGTCCCTCTTCAGCCCCCCTTCCAGTCCAGCCACCACCCTTCCTTTTAACAAAGCGAGAGAGAGAAAGTGGGAAAGACAAATACAATCAAGAGCGGCTCCCCTTCTCCTTCTCCGCTTTCGTTTCTCATTTCTGCAAAATATCTGGAGGGGGAGGGGGAGGAAGGGGGAGGGGACAGCAGCTTCTGTGACAAAGCCCCTTGCAAACCGACCCGGCAAGCAGACAATCGGGGCTTATGTTCTGCCTCGCACACAGCTCCGTGCCCTGGGAAGCAAGCCAGGCCTGGCAGCTCATCCAGCAAAGAAGAAAAAGCGATGTTTGTCCGGCGCGGTTACAGTGGCCGAGCCGGCCAGGGGTTGTGCGGATAGAGGCCCGCCTTGTAATGCCAACCGGCTGGAGCCCGGCAAAAAAAGAGGCACGGCCAGCTGGCACAAGGCTTGCGCAGAGAGGGAAGGCTGGGAAATGTGTCCTTGGGGAGGAAGAGCTGATTTCTGCCCAGGTCCACAGAAGAGCGGATCTCTTTCGACACCCCCCCCTGCTGTACTGAAAAGTTGGAAGTTTATTACTGTGGTTATTTAGGGTTGAGGCTTTTCCCTCCGGAGATGCGCGCCTGCAATTCTCTCCCCAAGACCGAATTGCAAAAGATGGAAACTAACCAAGGAGAGAAGCAACCTGGAACTAAGGAGAAACTTCCTGACAGTGAGAACAATTAACCAGTGGAACCACCTGCCTCCAGAAGCTGTGAATGCTCCAACACTGGAAGTTTTTAAGAAGAGACTGGACAGCCATTTGTCTGAAATGGTATACATTTTCCTTCCTGAGTAGGGGGTTGGACTAGATGACCTCCAAGGTCCTTCCAACTTTTTTATTATTATTATTATTATTATTATTATTATTATTATTATTATTATTATTATTATTATTATTTTACGACTTTCCTTGCCTCGACATTCAACCTGGCTTCCCCGTTGACAGAAGGACGCAAAAGGGGATCGCGCGGGGCCCCCGGGAACACACTGCGACCGTCGTAAATATGAGTTCCGTTGCCAAGCGTCTGGATTTATTTATTTATTTTAACCTTGCCAGATGCTTTTATTTCTTTTGCCAGTTTTATAGACCTTTTCCTGTAACAGAGGCTTTCTTTTATTTATATTATAATAATAATAATAACACTGGAAGTTTTTAAGAAGAGACTGGACATCCCTTTGTCTGAAATGGTATAGGGTTTCCTGCCTGAGCAGGGGGTTGGACTCGATGACCTCCAAGGTCCCTTCCAACTTTATTATTATTATTACTACTACTACTACTACTACATTTGCTCATTCCCAACCAAGGCTCTCTGCCCCCATCTCCTTCTGAAATGTCAGTTACCATTCAAATGGTGTCAGCCACCGCCGTGAGGACTAGAAGCCTGTTTTTTTAAAAAAAAAAAAAACTATTTTTTTTTCCTTTTAGGAAAAACAGGCGATGGGACTTAAGAAAATCCGTTCTTCCTTGCTCTGCATTGCCAGATTTATAATCCCTTTCCCCTGCTCTCCAATCTTGCTGTCTTTAAATGAAAATAAATCTACAAGTCCCCCCACGGATGAAGTCCCGGCTGCCAGCGATGCTAAGAAAACCCGTCTTTCCCCAGAATATCTCTTGTTGAAGTCGGGCAGATCCAAACCCGAACACGGGACTCTAAAAATAAGCATTCCTGTCAAACGAAACGCAGTCACGGCTCCGTCTCCCCCGTGAAGCTCGAAACTCACTTTCTAGAACTCCTGCATAATTTGAAGGGCGACATGAAAATTTTAAAACTCTTTCAAGGCTTCATTGAATTTCATTTCCTGGCCCACCAGCCCTCTGGAGGGAGATTTCACTGCCAGAAGAGAGAGAAGCAGCAGCAGAAGTTTTGCCCCCCCCTCCAAAAAATATAAATATATAAAAAACCACGGGAAAGGTGTTTTTTGAGACTGCAACAAACAACTAAAAAATGGAGGGCGTTACAGGTGGTCCTTTGAGTGACCATTCGAAGTTACAACAGCACTGGAAAAAAGTGATTTGTGACCGTTTTTCCATACAACCATCACAGCACGCACGCACACACACACACACACACACACACACACGTCCGGTTCCGTGATCAAAATCCCGATGCTTGGCAACTGGTGTGTAATTATGATGGTGTAACTGGCCTGTATTTATAACTTCTGATGGGCAAAATCAAAGGGGAAGCTAGATCCACTTAACGACCGTGGAAAAAAGATGGGATAATGTGGCAAAACTCACTTAACGGCTGCCTTGCTTAGCAACAGACATTGTGGCTGTGAGTCAAGCACTACTGTATAATAATATTGTTCCCCAAAGGAAGCATTTGCCTTCTGCATTTCCTAATAAATATAAAGGTCCCTCTATAACAGGGGTCTTCAAACTTGGCCCTCTGGTGACTTGTGGACTTCAACTCCCAGAATTCCTCAGCCAGCCCTGAGGAATTCTGGGAGTTGAAGTCCACAAGTCATCAAAGGGCCAAGTTGGAAGACCCCCTGTTATACAAACACTGTCCAGCACACAGCCTAAACTCCTCTCAAACTGTGGCAGGCCGAGTGTAGCAAGGAAGCTACTGCAAATAAGGAAAAAAAAAAATGCAAGTTTTTTTTAACTGTTTACTACTTTTTTTGTACTGTTTTCACAATTCTTCGCATACAGAAAGAAAGGAGGTAGGTTAGTAGGTCTGCATTTTTGCTCATTGTCAAAGGCAGAGCTTGGGACTTAAAAGCACGGCTGAGATTTGAATGAAACGGATGAAAGAACAGCGGTTCGTCTACCGGAGCGATGATGTCATTTTAATCACATTAATGGAAAGCGGGCACCGGGCCAGGAGACGGACTTTTCAAGGGGGGGGACAGGGGGGGATGGACGTGCACACAATTCTGTTTGTTTTAAAGCAACCCACAAAAAGCAGCTTTTGTACAAATGGGCTTAACCCGGTCGTTGAAATTGCTGCCCACTGTTGTACAATTCTCCAGGGTTACCGCTGGCCTGGCTGGTTTATATGCAGCTTTGTATGTTTTACAAGCTTACGGTTTGCTTAGCGTTAGGATGGTGTAAACCCAGAAACTAAATTAATTCAGTAGCTAGATCACATCTGTCCGCTAAGTGCAATGGGTGGGTCTGAAACGGGCTTCCCAACGGTGACCTCTTCCAGATGTGCAAAAACGGAAGAAGTCCAAAATTCCCAGCCAGTAAAGTGGCAATAAATGCAGATCAAACACAAAGAGCTTCTGTACTCCTGGTATCAGATCTCTGTACCCATCAGCCTGGGCAGGGAAGAACGGGGACCCTCTAAATGGCGCAGGGCAAGTTGGGCATGTCTGGAAAACAGCTGAGAGGCATCCTCTCCCAGATGTTTCCAACCTGCCCCCCCCCCTTCATCCCAGAAAAGTTCCCACCGATATTTGTTTGAGCGCAGACTAGGAAACAACACACTGGAGGAATTTCTCCTTCAAATAAATAAAACGAAATAACAAATACACGTAAATGCAGGCCAGATGCGAGCTGTTCGTTGTCCCTTCTTGGAGTGGAGGACTTTAAAAAATGAGGGGAAGGAAGAGAAAAAAAAATCTCTCCTGGAAAGGCTAAAATTTGTTTCCTGATGCGGGAGAGGGGACAATCTGCCAGATGTCAAGCAAGGAAGTTGAGAGCCAACTTTGTCCCTGTGGCTTGAAAGACACACACTCGGTGGACGGGTGCCTAAAATACAGCATCCGTCTCTCCTCCAGCTACAAGGATGCCAACCACACCTCAACTATTCTGCCAGGGAAGGAGAGAGGTGTGCAGGGCACCTAATGCAGTGTTTTTCCACCTTAGCAACCTTAAGATAGGTGGACTACAACTCCCAGAATTCCCCAGCCACCTATCTTAACATTATGTTGTTGTTCGTCCATCGATTTCGATGAAGACCTTGACATCTTATGGATTATGGGCCATCAGCGGTGTGTCCGTAGATGGCTGATGAGACCGATATGGTTGGGAAACGCTGTTCTGCAGTATGGGAATCTTATGGGGGTGTTCATTCTCTCCCCCCTTTCTCATGCTTATCACCCACCACTCACTCTCTCTCCAAATAGACATTTCCTTGAGGGGGGTCAGCCAGCAATTCTTGGCTGCAGCTATTACCCATTCCAGATGCAATGCTTGGGAGGTGACAACACATCTGGCAATGAGGTTAAAGCGCCTCCCCCCCGTGTTTTACAGGTGCTGGCCAGCTTCTCTGAGCACATCAATTCTGCAACCTCCATTTTGTTCTTTTCCTAATTCAGGGAAACAATGGAGAGGCTCAAAAGACAGGGTTCCCCAATAAGGAGGGGGAAAGAGCTTTATGGAATCACCCCAAATATATCAGAAACTGAATGCTTTGACGTTCTGGGGCTACTCATATGCAGGAGACAAGACTGGCTACGTTCAGACAATGTGGGTAAGCTAGCTGGGAACTAACCCGTCCTCTGGATTCATACAATGTATTTGCGCATCGTAAACATGCTCAGCCACAAAAAGTGTTATGTAAACGGAGAGCGAGCCCACTCCCTTCTAACACTGATGGCGTTACCTAGATGGGTCATGAAACATCTGCAGGAGGCTAAAACATATAAGGAACGGTTGCTGGAATTGGGGATGTCTAGTTTAACGAAGAGAAGGACGAGGGGGGACATGATAGCAGTCTTCCAATATCTCAGGGGCTGCCCCAAAGAAGAGGGAGTCAAGCTATTCTCCAAAGCCCCTGAAGGCAGGACAAGAAGCAATGGATGGAAACTAACCAAGGAGAGAAGCAACCTAGAACTAAGGAGAAACTTCCTGACAGTTAGAACAATTAACCAGTGGAACAACCTGCCTCCAGAAGCGGTGAATGCTCCAACACTGGAGGCTTTTAAGAAGAGACTGGACAGCCATTGGACTGAAATGGTATAGGGTTCCTGCCTGAGCAGGGGGTTGGACTCGATGACCTCCAAGGTCCCTTCCAACTTTATTATTATTATTATTATTATTATTATTATTATTATTATTATTATTATTATTATTATTATTATTATTATTATTATTATTACTAATAGAGCACCAAGATCCCACGACAAAGGAACTGACCAACGGTTGCATAAACGCATTTGCCGAGTCTTTCTTGAGCCTAATAAAAGCCAGAATTCTGGAATCTGAGCCAGCAGGATGTGAGGTTTGTCTGTCCACTCCATCTCCTAGGCTGTGGCTAGAGGATTTTGATCTAGGCCTCCCTGTCTTAACTTAAGTCTACCTTGCAGCATTTCTACGAGGCTTAAAATGGTACACTGCGACTCCCAATGAGGGACTCCGGTGCTTTGTATGATCGCAGGCATCAAAAAAGATAACTCACCCACAACAGAGGGCTACGGTTGAGATACGCTCGCATACATTGGTGGCAGCCTTCACCATAAATTCAGCCACTGGGCCCCGCTGCTGTAGGGCAACCTTGCTTGACTCAGGCACCCTCTGGAAATGTGGACCAATTCCCAGAATTCTCATGTTGGGGAATGATGGGAGACGGGGTCCACAGATCTGAAAAGCACCCAGCCTAAGAAAGGCAGACAGTCTGCAAGATTTTGAACAAGCTAGTGGAGATGTTAAGGGCTGCGCTCGTACTGCTGATGCTGTCCTGACAAACCATGACCTAGCCTTGGGGTGACCATCTTCCCCAGCGGTGGGGCGACGGCCTTTTAGAGCCGTTCTGCCACTGTTTGAAATGATGAGGTTTCTTCTTTCCAAAAGGGATTTTTGTTTAAAATTCCTCCACTGAGGAGGCCAATGCTCTTGAAAGCTCTCCAAGGCATTCTGGTTTGATCCAATTCTCTCAGGGTTAAGCAAACTATTTTTTTTTCCCCCTTAAGAAATCCTGTTCTGCGCTTTTTTCTATCTGGGAGATAAAACATCTGAATTTTCTAAGAGACATTTTTGCTCTTCCTCCCTTTTTTTTTTGCAGGCCAGTTCCTTTCTCTGCAACCCAATGTATATGTGCAATTTAAAACAAAGCACGGAATGTAAACACTTTTGGAATGCCTGCTTTTAAAAAAACAAAAAAACAGGTTTCTAATCCTCATTGGTGCAGAGATAGGCCTGAGAAAGGAATGGAGCTTATAGCAAAAGAGGGGACTTAATTTTGCAAGTCAAGCTCAACAGGAGATTTTTTGAGCCGGTCTTTTTTGCTGCTGGCAGGCCTGGCCCACCTTGCAGGGTGGATGTCGCAGAGAAAACCTCTGAGACAGGGCTGTTGCAGTGCTGTCCAGCAAAAGGGAAATGATATTACAAGAAGCAACTGGGATTGGGCAGGGTTTCAGAACGGAGCAGGCGTGGGACGCAATTCCTTAATTCTTTTTCCATCTCCAGCCTAGTGAAGTTAAGCAAGTCTATCCCCATGCAGTATATTCTATCACCGGCTTTCCTCAGCATGCAGAAGCTAAAAGCTACACAATTCTCTACCAGGATCTCCAACAAACTCAACGCGATCATCAGCGTTTTACAGATGGAAATAAAGGCGCGCTTTACAGATGCTCTTGCCCTTCTAACTCAAATCCAGCCCTTCCTTATCCCCCTCCCTCCAGTCAGCAAAATCTCAGGGCCAGGTTTCCAGATGTGCTGGGTGGGCTGGGCCAAGGAAGGGAGACAGGAACTGTAGCCCCAGATGCTGGGGGAGGGGGCAGGTGGAAGAAATGGGCTCTTTACTGCCTGTTGTGCATGCAACATCTGTTTGAACTGGTTTTGTTTCTCTCCCTCCCCTCCTACGAAAAATTCTTTTTTCAGGAATGATGCATTAGTAGAACACAAGATTATATTATCTCACCTGCATCGGATCTCACGACTCAAAATACATTTGGGCATCTGCCTGGAATGAAAGAGGCAGACTCAAGACGTTTTCAGACAGCCTTGCCAAGTATCTCCAAAAAGCAGACCCAGCCGGCATTCGCCTTTCCCACAGACGTGTCCTTGGCGGGCGGGCAAAACTCCAGGCATTGACGTTCTAATAATGGATGAAGCTCCAGCATCCCTAACCGTCAACTGGATGACATGTGTGGGGTGATGTCATTGGGGGGGAAGTCGAGTGACCTTCTCGTGTCTGATACAGACACATACGTGACGTCATTGGCATGTGGTCATCAGCCAACTTCCCCAGGAGTTTCTTGCGGTGATGGGTCAGTGCTCGATTTACCACGGTTTGTTTAGTGACTGAAGTCACCACGGCACTGACAAAAGTGAGTTATGAACATTTTTCACATTTATAGCCCTTGCAGCATCCCCTGAATGGGATCAAAATTCAGAGCTTTGGCAACCGACTCGTATTTATGATGGTCGCAGTGTCCCGGGGTCCTGTGATCCCCTTTTGCGACTTTCTGACGAACAAAGTCAACGAGGAACAAACACAAGTTCACTTCACGACCTGTCACTAACTTAAACAGCTGCCGTGTTTCACTTAACGAGGATGGCAAGAGGTCATTAAACGGGGCAAAACTCAACGACTATCTCGCTTAGCAACAGAAATGTTGGGCTCTGTTGTGGTTGTAAGTCAAGGACCGCCTGTGTATTAGGGAGGGAGCTATTTCGCCTCGCAGGGGCCCTTCCTATGTGATCAGGAAATTCTGACCAAGAAAGCCCAAGATTTGCAAAAGGAAAATATAAGGAAGGTCGAATCCCACGGGGGAGTATACGCTTTCAGTTTCCCAACCGGAACATCTGTCTCTGCTTAGAACAGCTGTGACTCCGCCAGGCAGCTGATGCCCGCGGTCAAAGCAGCGTACATGGAGCGAGGCCTTTGAAGTCCAGGGCGGGAAATGTTATTCCCAATCGTTTCCCAAAATCGGAGCCGAGGTGTAGATGACCAGGCTGAGCCGAGGGAGGGAGGGGTCAAATGTGCCAGCAGTCACGAGTCCCTTCGCGCCCACAAGAGATCTACTTCCAGCCCACCTTGAATTCCACGGACTCGTATTTACCACCAATTTGCTTGGACCAATTAGTAGTTCAGATTCTTGTAGAGAGCTTAAACTTGCAATAAATCTGTATAATTTGAATTGCCTGGATTTTCTGATTTCCCAGACGCTTGACACGAGGGGGGGCTTGGGCTTCTCGCTGTCCCATCCCAGTGCCCCATCCCAGTGCCTAAAAACCAAAGGTGATCCTAACATCAAACTGGGGAGGGGGGAGGAGTTGCCTCCTTTACATTCCCTAGCAAAGAAATGCCCCCACACCTGTAAAACGAGTATGTCAAAGATACCAGCCCAAACTTCCCTTTTCAGGGTATATGTTTTGTTTTATATTCATACTTTTAAAAGATTGCATTTACAGTCAGATGCGGGGAGGGAGGGGGACGGGGGACTACCCCCAGGCTCCTTCACTGCACAGGTTGCAGTAACTGAACCAGGAAAGAGAATTCTTTTGGGGGAATTTCATTTGCCAATTTGAAACGAAAGAAATGTGGCTCTTTTTCTAATTTGAAAGGATTGTTTTTCCTCCTCTGGCCAAAGCCGAGAGTGTTAAGAGACGCTTTGCACACACACACAAAAAACGAGAATGGAAGGTTTGGGAGCAATTTATCCTCATCTAGAAATTGCTGTGCCCTCTTTTTGGAATCAGCTGCCAGATTTGGACATTTCTGTGCCTTACCCAAACAGGTTTCTCTCTGTGGATCAAGGAATTCCAACCCAGTTTGATTTGAACATTCTGAATCAAATCCACAAGTCAGAGTTTGTTTATCAGCCTAATGGAAACTACTTGGGAAGGAGAGACCTGTCCATTTGGGAGAGCAACAGAAGCTTGAGGATTAATCCAGTTTTTGTTCCTCTAAAAAGGGAGGACCGCAGGTCGTTTATATCTTTAAAAGCAATTCAGGTGGAGAGAGAGAGAGAAATTCATCCAACTTACTGAGCAGGTTCTATGGCCATGTACTTTTTTTGATTCTGGTACCCCACTCCATTTATACCAAGCAACCAATGGCACTAGGGATGTCACAGAAATCTTAGCAATGGGAATAAATAGCAGCAAAAGTGAAGCTGTTGAAGAGCCTAAAAAACCATTAGCCACAGCAGGGTGGACAATCTAGAGTACGCAAGCAGCAAGTGGCTTACAGTTCAGTTTTATTCTTCTGCCCAGTCCCTGGATCTGTAGCTTCAGAGACGTGTAGGGCACTGAAAAGTATTTACTAAGGGTGGGCAGTACGTGACCTCAGACTAGATTAAAGGAGTGTGTAGAGGCAGGAGCCCAGATTCTGCCTGCCCATTCTGAGGAAGGAGGTAGTTACTTTGCGGAGCTGCAGATCCAAAATCGCACTCTGTGGGCACCCAAAAATACCTTTTCTGAATTATTTGCAAAGCCCAGTGGTTCTTTCTCTCCTTGCAAATCAAAACAGCGTTTTTCCATCTCTCTCTCTTACTGAACAGCCAACTGGGTGGAACGGAAAATAGAAAAGCAGGAGAGAGCTAACAAAAATTCAGCAGCCCTCTCTAATTGAGAAAACCTCTGGATGGGACTGGGGTGGGTTGGGGGGGAAAGGCAGGCTGTGTTATTGTGCCTAGGGTTAACCGTGCATGATCTTTGACCCCCGTCTCCACACGAGACAAAAAGGAGATCTCCCATTTTTTCTCCAGGGAACTCATGTCAAGGAACGTGGAAAAAAATTTCTGGAGGTTGGAAGCTCCTTGGGGAGAAGAGCTGAGAGCAAAATGGCTTTAGTTATTCAGCTTTTCACAACAGAGCATGTCACCCACCAAAAGGCAGGGATAAGGGACCTGGTCAACGGAAGCTCTCCACTTTCTGTTGATTAATTGTTCTCACTGTCAGGAAATTTCTCCTTAGTTCTAGGCTGGTTCTCTCCTTGATTAGTTTCCACCCGTTGCTTCTTGTTCTGCCTTCAGGTGTTTGGGAGAATAGGTTGACCCCCTCTTCTTTGGGGCAGCCCCTCAAATACTGGAACACTGCTGTCATGTCACCCCTAGTCCTTGTCCCAAAAGTGCTTTTTCAAAAGGTTATTGGACTTTCTTGTTTTTCTTTCAAGATGTTTCATTTCTCATGCAAGAAGCTTCTTCAGCTCTGAACTTCTTGGATGAGAAGCGAAATGTCTTCAAAGAGAAATTAAAAAAAAAAAGTCCAGTTGTCTCTTGAAAAACCATCTTTGGGACCTGGATGACGGAGAATCTCCACAGACATACCCCTCGTCCTTCTTTTCATGTAACTAGACCTACCCAATTCCTGCAACCGTTCTTCGTACGTTTTGGCCTCCAGTCCCCTGATCATCTTTGTTGCTCTTCTCTGCGCTCTTTCTAGAGTCTCAACGTCTTTTTTATATTGTAGTGATGGTCACTACTAGGACAAAGCCATGGAAAGGCTTCTTGAACATCAAGAGGAAGAGAAGATCTTGATAGTCAACCAGTGAAGTCTTGGTTCAGAACATTGCTACCCTCAGTGTCTGTTGAAAGCTCCAGTGAAAGGAGATGTTGTGATTCAAAATGCATAAGGAAACAACTTTGTTCAGTAGAGGTCCACGGACCTTCTGTGGTGGAAAACCAAGTGGATTTTGTTTGGTGGGTGTAGCTGTCCCATCTCCACGTGTCGTCCACGACTCTTATCTGGGACAGCAGCACGATGCCCTACTAGGACTAAAGCGGACGTTGTAACTATGGAGGAAATACCACTTGCAGAGCAGAGTTATTATGGAGGAAAGAAAAAAATCTTTTAATGAAGTGGTACCGAACGCGGTGATCACAAGAGAGGATCCCAAGCGCTTCCGTTTGGCGAAAACATCTGCCAACATATCTTTGTTCTTCAAACGCTCTCCCCTCCCCTTGTTCCCACAGATCAGACGTCATTTTTGCCTACACTACACTCCAGCTAAACAACACCCCGTGGTGCTGTCTGTTTGGTCTCACTCCTGTTCCTTCTCTTCCTCTTTTGAGCTTGCAAATTTTCTCAGTCTGCAGGGCGCTTGTCAGTCCAGCCCTCTGCAAAATAGGGGAGACGTCCCAAGGATTCTGTTACAACATCTGGATCTAGTTAAGCCCCCACCCCTTCCAATTTTCTGGTAGTTTTGACCTACCGTGTGGGTCTCTTTTATTTATGAGATAGAAATACATTTTGAAACAGGTAACACCAATAAAACATTCCCTAGGCAGTCCTGAGAGACATCACTTATTGAGTCCACTTCGCCCGCTGATTAATTTCATGGACAGCTACCAATTCAAGTATTATAGAAGCATATTTTCTCTTTTTTTTTCCAAACCGAGCATACTGTAATTCTACAAACCCCTGCCAAATGTCTCTTCTGCCAGAAGCCTATTCTGAATAATTAAGAACCATCTGTGTTGGCTTTTCCTCACAGATAAATTGCTCCAGTTCTCCCCTGGATAATTTTAATGGCCCTTTCCTCCATCTTTTTCAATTCTAAGGGTTTTTTTTTTCCCCCTACGTTCCTCTTCTTCTTTTCCTCTCTCTCTCCACCGCCGAGAGGCAGTGAATGGATCCAATCAAGGCAATATCCAACTAGAAGCCGGCAATTTTGGAAACTCATTTTTCTCCAGGTGAAAAAGTCTAACCGCCGTGGTTCGTTTGCCGTTGTTGCTTGCTTGCCTGCTCTGCCAAGGAGGGCAGACAGACGTTCGACTAAATAGGAATCGTTTTCTGTGGATTGGTGAATGTTAGTCATTTCTATTTTCTGAGACACTGTTTATCAGGTCAAAATGGAACCAGAGAAACAGGATTGGTGGAAGAGCAGAAGAAAGCGCTGAGTATTTTAATGTTAATGTCCTCTGTGGATGGAGGGGATGAAAGCAGCGGAGTTGGGATTTCCCAGCCAGCCACGTGCCCTCCTATTGAATAGGGCTCTTCTTGGTGCCCTCTACAGGCAGCCAAGTATATAAACATCGTTGGAGGAATTTAGACTCATAAAAAACTTGCCTAGAAATAAGAAGCTAACCTAGAAACTAGAAATAAGGAGAAATTTCCAGAACAGTTAGAACAACTAATCAGTGGAATGGCTTGCCTTCAAAAGTTGGGGGAGGTTTTTAAAGAAGAGATTGGGCAGCCATTTGTCAGAATTTGTCTCCTACTTGAACCGGGGGTTGGACTAGAAGACCTCCGAGGTCCCTTCCAACTCTGTTATCCTGTTAAGACACCAGTAACAGGCTGATGGTCTGGGAATGGGTAACAGAAATGATTAGGCAAAGCATCCAATATAAACCAGAGACATTACTATTAGGAATATTAGGAAAAAACGTAAATAAAGGTGACACATATCTAATCATACATGTGATAAGGGCGGCAAGAAATGATTAGGCAAAGCATCCAATATAAACCTGAGACATTACTATTAGGACTATTAGGAAAAAACGTAAATAAAGGTGACACATATCTAATCATACACGTGATAAGGGCGGCAAGGATTCTATTTGCTCAAAAGTGGAAAGCAATGGAAGCACCGAGTGGGGAAGCACTAATAAAGAAAATTTATGTATTGCGCAGAACTAGACAAAATAACTAAAAAAACCTTAAAAAATCAGGAAGAAACAGAATTCTATCGCATCTGGAACAAATTCTATAAATGGAGGGGAAAAAGAATGGGGTCAACAGAAGAGATATAAGTAGAGGTAGATACTAGGAATGTACAGTTGTATATAGATATATCATATTTATTTAAATGCACAGTATGGACTGACAAGACGGGAGATGTATGTCAAAGACGATGTACCGTGTTCAATGTTTTTAATCTCTTTTTTTTCTTTTGTATTCAGTAAAAATTATTTTTTAAAAAAAAGACACCAGTAACAGATGTGCTGAGCCTAAAATTTAAGTCCAGTTCCAACTACCTCTTTCTCTCTGTGCGGTTCTTCTCCTGCCCTAGAGAAAGTGTGGCGCCCCACACCGGATGCCGGCTGACTAGCCGATCCCTATCGGAGCCTGCGGCTCTGAGCAAGGGTGGCACGTGCCTCTACGAGCTATGAAAAAGGGAGCACAAAGTTCTTTATTCTTCCCTTCCTATTGCTGCGGGCAATCCTTTCTATGCCGGAGCGTCGCGTACCTGCCAGTTTTTCCTCCCCGCCTCTCCCAGGCTGAAGGAAGCAGATGTACGACACACAGCCCCATTCTTAAACTTTGAATCTTCCTCCCCATCTCTCCTTGGGCCTGCCCTGACCTGTAAGCTGCCTTACATCTGCAAGGAGACCCTTCAAAGGGAGGGTTTTTTCAGGCTGCTGTCTAACAGGTCTTGTAAATCACACACAAGCCTAAAATGGAAATAGGTCATAATTCACTCATTCGTGCCCCGTTGTGTCTCTACATGAGTTACAGCACACTAGGTAATTTGCTTCCCCCCGTTACCCCAGAGAGTTGCAGTCAGTCAGCAGACGGCACCGTTTGGGAGAAAAAGGCAAATTTCTATTTATTTATTTCAAATGGAGAAAAGGCTAGCCTGGAAAGGAATGAGCCTACCCACCTGCCTTTGGCATACGTGCCACGTTTGCTCTTTTGGATCAAGTTGCCAAGGTTGAGAAACACTGTTAAAGGAGATTTCCACCACCACTTTTCCCTTCTTCCATTTCTCAAAACTGTCCTACACAGATTTGTTAAGATGCTGGGACTTTTTTTTTTTTTAATTTTGTCAAGATGGATCAAAATTTGCAACCTAGTTTTAAACCAGCATCGGTCTCTTCCACTGGACCTAGAAGCATTTCCAGCATCTGACTGTTTCATCCCTTGCTACATCCCCCAACCCCTATGCCTGGACCTCTAGAAATTAAATTTTTCTGGCGCTCTGTGCCTTAATTTCCCATTTAGGCCTTCGGTGTCAAGGGCGCATTCATAGCAGCCGTGTCCAAGTGGCTCCAAACACAATGCAGAGGGATGAACAATTAACGTATAACGCAACGCGTCGCCGTCCCATTGGTTGGGGACCCATTTTGAAGTTTGCCTTGTTTTCCCCCCCCCCTCCCATAGAATATCTTTAACCCAGAGAACAAATGCCCCTTTTTTACTCCTAAAATCTTTGCAGGACAGGCAGCTGAAAAATAAATGAATGCAACATTCAGCAAACAGGAAAAAGCTTTGAGCAATGTGACACAGTGGGGAAGGGACAGCTTGAGAAGTGATCTTAGGAATGAGGAGGGGGGGGGTTCAACACACAAGACAGCCTGTATTTTTCATCTGTAAAACCTTGGGAGGGTATGAGAACTATGTGGGCGGCTGGCATATTTACTGCTAGATAACGTTGCTGGTCCAAAACGCTAACAGTGGATGCCAGTGCTCCAGCTTCTCTGTAATCTCTCTTGCTAATCTTTTTTTTTTTCAATTTACCTTTGGCTTATCATAACAGCTGCATTCTAAGAAAAGGGTTGGTAAGCATCTGCATCTCTTTACGTATTTATTTTTTAAAAAAAAAATAAAATTCTTGCTGCTCTAAAAGAATCTTAACTCTCTTTTTATCAACCCAGCAGCAGTTTTTTGTTTTTTTTTCAAGATTTCAGGCTCAGGAAACTTCTAAAAGTCTGTGTGAAAAGATTAGGAACTTTGTGGTACATGGCTCTTGTAAGCTTCACCGTGCCAGAGCTTATGCAAAATCAACCCTTTTCTGCGGGGGTGGTAAAATTAACTCTGTAATAATCTTGAGTAATCACCCCTGGCAGCGAGTTAAGATTTTAGATGGTCATTTCTAAATGGAAAAATAAATCACAGACGCTGGAGGGCTTTCACGCAGATGCCAAATTACAAATCACATTGACTCAATCGCAATGGCCTCTGTCTACAACTACAACCTAGCTCAAGAGGACTTAGCTTGTGAATTCAAGTCACAATGTACTGGATCACCACCGACCTATAATCTGCTGGTCTTCTTTAACATAACCAGTAAACCAGAATCCCAGTAACATCCATCAACAGATGCCAATTACCCGCTCAAATATGTATCTTAAGCAGAACACAGGGAACTATGGAGAAAGAGCTGCAAAACCAACAAATTCTAGACCGAGGGATTTAGCAGAAGTGAGCAACGGGTAAGATTATTCCGAGTAGGATTTTAAAAACTTGGTTCCTTTTGCTTCCTCTGCAGAACAATGTCATTCCCTCCGGGT
>NW_015390850.1:0-6096 GCF_001527695.2 Protobothrops mucrosquamatus | reverse complement strand
AGGGAGAGAGAGAGAGAGAGAGAGAGAGAAAGGAAGGGAGAGAGGAGGGAGAGAGAGAGAGAGAGAGGAGGGAGGGAGGGAGAGAGAAAAGATTATTTTAGGCTGAGTTTCTACTGTACCATTGACATGCTCACTTCTACAAAGATGTGACATCAGACATTCTACCCTCAAAACCAGGCATGTCAAACTCGCAACGTCACGTCGCGTGACGTATCGCGACTTTTCCTCCATTGCCAGCAATGAGGTGGGCATGGTTTCGGCATGACGCATCCAGCCCGAGGGCCGGCAGTTTGACATGCCTGCTCAAAACCCTTGGATAGCACAGCAGCGGCAATCTCTAGAATTAGGTCACAAAAGCACCAAATCGTCCGCAAGGTGGAGAGATCTAAATCCAGGTCATTTATATTTGCTTAATTTGCTGGGAAAGTCCCACAGGGCCTTCCTTCCTTAGTCCTGCCTCTGCTCCTTTAACCGTGGCTAAGTGAGAACTTGAACTCTCATCGTTTTGAAAGTAGGAAATCCCCCAAGCACAACAATTGGGTCCTTTGCCTGGGGAAAAAAAAGTGTATTAATTTATCTTCTGGATGTGTTTATATGCAGGCGTGTGTGCACCCAAGTGCATTTTCAAGAACTACAGTTTACATTCCTTGAGGGGGGGAAAAAATAGCTGTCAAATTTCTTTACCTTGTAAATCAGGAGAGTTTGCAACAGAAAAAGGAAGGGCATAATGAGACTGCGTAGAGAGACCAGGCACAGAAAAAACTAAAAAAGGATAAATCTTGGCCTTATACATGCTACAGTATGGATGCTATAAGGAGTTTGAGATTATTACAGCTTGAGTTGGAGGGAAACAATACAGGGTTCACTTATTATGCCAATTTTTCAACTCTCCTTATTGGGGGGGGGATTTTTTTTTTTTCTCTTCCCTCTGTCAAAGAAACGGGCCAAAATGTCTGTGCACAATTAACCAATTTACAAGACGTGCTTCTCCCCCCTCAAAGGATGACAGCTCTGAAGCCAAGATGGATCAGACAAATTCGCGGAGATTCATCTATCGATCATCAGCTTGTAAAATTCTGTTGGGGACGTCCAGATGCCGCGTTACGTTTATGCCACAGATTTTAGTGGCTCTCCATGCACTGTGTGCATTATAACTTTCTTTCTCCAATCTTCTGTTCTGTCGCCAGAGAGGCACGCTGAAGGACGCAGCCCGCCGTCGCATAGCATCAAATAAGGGTATATGCTGAGCATGTGGTCTGATGCCATGAATGCTGAAGCCTGTTCAAATGGGCCTGACGCGATCTCAAATGTATGTTGCACGCATACAAAAATACAGCCCCCACATCTGGCCCGTATGTGCTCGTGCATGTTATTGATGCCGATGTGGCTGTGTTTTTGGTTTGAGATATGGCAGCTCAGAGTCACTGACTAATTCTCCTCCCTTTCCACGCGCCTCGCCCTTCTCTGCGAGGGATCGTGCCTGGCAGCGCGCACGATCCTTCTCGACAAAACACAGCTATGCAAGGAATGCCCTTGGCTTCTGCCCACAGGTCTGGGCAACGCCATTCCATAGGTAGAGCGGGAATTTTCAACACCTCCCAGACACACTCCAGGAGGGAAAAGCAAGGGATCGCAGGCTCGGAAAAGAAAAAGCTGCGAAGAAGCTGAATGGAAGTAACCAACACACACACACACAGACACACCCTTTCTATCCACCCTTTGCAGGTTATGTGTGCCTTTGTAAATTTGCAGGGATTGGTTATGGTTGCGGGAATTGGGTATGCCTAGACTAGTGAAAAGAAGGATTAAGGGGAACACGATAGCCATGTTCCAAAGAAGAGGGAGTCAAGCTATTTTCCAAAGCACCTGAAGGCAGGACAAGAAGCAACGGATGGAAACTAATCAAGGAGAGAAGCAACCTAGAACTAAGGAGAAACTTCCTGACAGTGAGAGCAATCAATCATGGGAACAGCTTGATTCCTGGTCTTGTGGGTGCTCCATCACGGGAGGCTTTTAAAAAGAGACTGGACAGCCATTTGTCTGAAATGGCACAGGGTCTCCTGCTTGAGCTAGCCTAGAAGACCTCCAAGTCCCTTCCAACTCTGTTATTCTGTTAAATAATCCACTGGGCTGAACTAAAGCATCTGAATTATATTCCTTTACTCATTTGCGTAATTAAAAAGGTGGAGGGGGGGAGAGGAATTTAAAAGCATCCGAAGAGGCAATTTGTTGAACAATTGGGGGTGAAAATCCAGGGTGCCAATGGGCTGGAGAACAGCCCCAAGATTTCATGGGGAAAGTTAGCTTCAAGACCCTCAACTCCAGACCTTGGTCTCTCCAGGAGTCACGTCAAAAGAATGTGAAGTTTTACAGAGCCGTTAATAAGATAAACAGCCAACCCTGAACGTAATTCTTCAGGGCAGAATCAGGAAAGACAGGCCCAGACTTGTGGTCTCGCATCTCCCAGGGACTTTAGAGTTGGTACCTCACAGCAGAATTCTGCACAGGTGGTTAACCGCGACGGTGCCATTTCATAGCTCCTCGCCGTTTTAACGTTTCCTCCTTCTTCGTGCGTCCTGGGGATCTTGTGAGATGGACAAACCATGATCTCTTCTGGCTTGGGTTTGAAAGAGCTGCTTCATTCCTGCCTCTTTTACCCCCTGCAAATTTTATTCCAACAGATGTGATTGTGTGAAGGCTGAGAGGCCTTGACATTTGCAAGCGCGAGGCTGTTCCCAAGGACAGTCTCTTCTGCGTTCGTGACAAGATCAGGGAAATTTTTCTCTGGTTCCTAGGGAGATTTCAAAGGTGGGAAGCTAAGAAGAACCTCAGATCTGACTGACCTTCTGCGTGGTGGGCTCAACTATCAACCAGATACGCTGACTCTTCCAGCGGTTGGTAATTCAGATTTACTGCCTGGGGTTCAGGAGGCAGAAAGCAGATGCCAAAATTAATGGAGACTGACAGATAGATCCTTCCTTTTTCCGTNGGAGAGAGAGAGAAGAGAGGGAGAGAGAAGGGAGGGAGGGAGAGAAAGGAGGGAGAGAGAGGGAGAGGGAGAGAGAAGGGAGGGAGAGAGAGAAGGGAGGGGGAGAGAGAGAGAAAAGGGAGGGAGAGAGAGGGGGAGAGAGAGAAGGGAGGGAGGGAGAGAGAGAAAGAGAAGAGGGAGAGAGGAGGGAGGGAGGGAGGGAGAAAAGATTATTTTAGGCTGAGTTTCTACTGTACCATTGACATGCTTGCTTCTACAAAGATGTGACATCAGACATTCTACCCTCAAAACCAGGCATGTCAAACTCGCAACGTCACATCGCGTGACGTATCGCGACTTTTCCTCCATTGCCAGCAATGAGGTGGGCATGGTTTCGGCATGACGCATCCAGCCCGAGGGCCGGCAGTTTGACATGCCTGCTCAAAACCCTTGGATAGCACAGCAGCGGCAATCTCTAGAATTAGGTCACAAAAGCACCAAATCGTCCGCAAGGTGGAGAGATCTAAATCCAGGTCATTTATATTTGCTTAATTTGCTGGGAAAGTCCCACAGGGCCTTCCTTCCTTAGTCCTGCCTCTGCTCCTTTAACCGTGGCTAAGTGAGAACTTGAACTCTCATCGTTTTGAATGTAGGAAATCCCCCAAGCACAACAACGGGTCCTTTGCCTGGGGAAAAAAAAGTGTATTAATTTATCTTCTGGATGTGTTTATATGCAGGCGTGTGTGCACCCAAGTGCATTTTCAAGAACTACAGTTTACATTCCTTGAGGGTGGAAAAAAATAGCTGTCAAATTTCCTCACCTTGTAAATCAGGAGAGTTTGCAACAGAAAAAGGAAGGGCATAATGAGACTGCGTAGAGAGACCAGGCACAGAAAAAACTAAAAAGGATAAATCTTGGCCTTATACATGCTACAGTATGGATGCTATAAGGAGTTTGAGATTATTACTGCTTGAGTTGGAGGGAAACAATACAGGGTTCACTTATTATGCCAATTTTTCAACTCTCCTTATTGGGGGGGGATTATTTTTTTTCTCTTCCCTCTGTCAAAGAAACGGGCCAAAATGTCTGTGCGCAATTAACCAATTGACAAGACGTGCTTCTCCCCCCTCAAAGGATGACAGCTCTGAAGCCAAGATGGATCAGACAAATTCACGGAGATTCATCTATCGATCATCAGCTTGTAAAATTCTGTTGGGGACGTCCAGATGCCGCGTTACGTTTATGCCACAGATTTTAGTGGCTCTCCATGCACCGTGTACATTATAACTTTCTTTCTCCAATCTTCTGTTCTGTCGCCAGAGAGGCACGCTGAAGGACGCAGCCCGCCGTCGCATAGCATCAAATAAGGGTATATGCTGAGCATGTGGTCTGACGCCATGAATGCTGAAGCCTGTTCAAATGGGCCTGACGCGATCTCAAATGTATGTTGCACGCATACAAAAATACAGCCCCCACATCTGGTACGTATGTGCTCGTGCATGTTATTGATGCCGATGTGGCTGTGTTTTGGGTTTGAGATATGGCAGCTCAGAGTTACTGACTAATTCTCCTCCCTTTCCACGCGCCACGCCCTTCTCTGCGAGGGATCGTGCCTGGCAGCGCGCACGATCCTTCTCGACAAAACACAGCTATGCAAGGAATGCCCTTGGCTTCTGCCCACAGGTCTGGGCAACGCCATTCCATAGGTAGAGCGGGAATTTTCAACACCTCCCAGACACACTCCAGGAGGGAAAAAGCAAGGGATCGCAGGCTCAGAAAAGAAAAAGCTGTGAAGAAGCTGAATGGAAGTAACCAACACACACACACACAAACACACCCTTTCTATCCACCCTTTGCAGGTTATGTGTGCCTTTGTAAATTTGCAGGGATTGGTTATGGTTGCGGGAATTGGGTATGCCTAGACTAGTGAAAAGAAGGATTAAGGGGAACACGATAGCCATGTTCCAAAGAAGAGGGAGTCAAGCTATTTTCCAAAGCGCCTGAAGGCAGGACAAGAAGCAACGGATGGAAACTAATCAAGGAGAGAAGCAACCTTAGAACTAAGGAGAAATTTCCTGACAGTGAGAGCAATCAATCATGGGAACAGCTTGATTCCTGGTCTTGTGGGTGCTCCATCACGGGAGGCTTTTAAAAAGAGACTGGACAGCCATTTGTCTGAAATGGCACAGGGTCTCCTGCTTGAGCTAGCCTAGAAGACCTCCAAGTCCCTTCCAACTCTGTTATTCTGTTAAATAAGCCACCGGGCTGAACTAAAGCATCTGAATTATATTCCTTTACTCATTTGCATAATTCAAAAGGTGGAGGGGGGGGGAGAGGAATTTAAAAGCATCCGAAGAGGCAATTTGTTGAATAATTGGGGGTGAAAATCCAGGGTGCCAATGGGCTGGAGAACAGAGCCCAAAGATTTCATGGGGAAAGTTAGCTTCAAGACCCTCAACTCCAGACCTTGGTCTCTCCAGGAGTCACGTCAAAAGAATGTGAAGTTTTACAGAGCCGTTAATAAGATAAACAGCCAACCCTGAACGTAATTCTTCAGGGCAGAATCAGGAAAGACAGGCCCAGACTCGTGGTCTCGCATCTCCCAGGGACTGTAGAGTTGGTACCTCACAGCAGAATTCTGCACAGGTGGTTAACCGCGACGGTGCCATTTCATAGCTCCTCGCCGTTTTAACGTTTCCTCCTTCTTCGTGTGTCCTGGGGATCTTGTGAGATGGACAAACCATGATCTCTTCTGGCTTGGGCTTTGAAAGAGCTGCTTTATTCCTGCCTCTTTTACCCCTGCAAATTTTATTCCAACAGATGTGATTGTGTGAAGGCTGAGAGGCCTTGAACGTTGCAAGCGCGAGGCTGCTTCCAAGGACGGTCTCTTCTGCGTTGGTGACAAGATCAGGGAAATTCTTCTCTGGCTCCTAGGGAGATTTCAAAGGTGGGAAGCTAAGAAGAACCTCAGATCTGACTGACCTTCTGCGTGGTGGGCTCAACTATCAACCAGATACGCTGACTCTTCCAGCGGTTGGTAATTCAGATTTACTGCCTGGGGTTCAGGAGGCAGAAAGCAGATGCCAAAATTAATGGAGACTGACAGATAGATCCTTCCTTTTTCCGT
>NW_015390849.1:45491-65297 GCF_001527695.2 Protobothrops mucrosquamatus | reverse complement strand
GCAACCTAGAACTAAGGAGAAACTTCCTGACAGTTAGAACAATTAACCAGTGGAACAACCTGCCTCCAGAAGCGGTGAATGCTCCAACACTGGAAGTTTTTAAGAAGAAACTGGACAGCCATTTGTCCGAAATGGTATAGGGTTTCCTGCCTGAGCAGGGGGTTGGACTTGATGACCTCCAAGGTCCCTTCCAACTTTACCATTATTATTATTATTATTATTATTATTATTATTATTATTATTATTATTATTATTATTATTATTATTATTATTATTATTATTATTATTCCAACTCCCTACTCAAGCAAGAGACCCAGTACCGGGGTCGGGCAACTATAGCCTCTTTATGACTTATGGACTTCAACTTCCAGAATTCCTGAGCCAGCTGACTCAGGAATTCTGGGAGTTGAAGTCCACGGGTCATAAAGGAACCATAGTTATCCACCCCGGCCTTATACCATTCTGGGCAAATGGTTCTCCAATCTGTTCTTGAACACCTCCACAGATGGAGCACCTGCAACTTCTGGAAGTAAGCCATTCCACCGATTAGTTGTTCTCACTATCATGAAATTTCTCCTTAATTTTAGGTTTGGTCTCTCTTTGATAACCATCCATCCATTACTTCTTATCCTGCCCTCAGGTGTTCTGAAGAATTAATCCCTCCTCTTCCCCATAACAGCCCTTCAAGCATTGGAAGATGGCTATTGGGACACCTCTAAGCCAGGGGTCCTCAACCTTGGCAACTTTAAGACTTGTGGACTTCAACTCCCAGAATTCAACTCCCAGCGGGGGTTGAAGACCCCTGCTCTAAGCCTTCTCTTCGTTAAGCTAATCATAACTATTTCCCTTAGCTGTTCATCATATGGTTTAACCTCCAGATCTTTGTTGGTCTTCTCTGCCCTCTTAATCTAGAGCAAGGGTAGGCAACCTTGGCTCTTTTATGACTCGTGGACTTCAACTCCCAGAATTCCTGAGCCAGCATGGCTGGCTCAGGAATTCTGGGAGTTGAAGTCCACGAGTCATAAAAGAGCCAAGGTTGCCTACCCCTGATCTAGGGCCTCACCACCTCAGCCCACAACTATAGGGATGCTGGGATGACCAGAACTTTGAGGACCAGTTCTAAATCCCTCTTGTTCACCACCCTCATGACTTTGAACGGTTGCTGAATTAGGGGTCATAACTCAAGGAGCATCGGTGCTTCTCTCCTGACACCTTTCCTTGAGATTTATTGAGAATATAAGATGCTAGAAAGGCTGCTGAAAGCTAGAGAGTACAATAGAGACGCTTGGCCACATTGCTAAAGACATCTTGCAACTAAATCACTGGAATTCATTCTCCTTTGGGGAAAAGAAATCACATTCATTTTCATCAAATTGAATGGAAACGGGTAGGAATAAAATGCAGGGTATTTACTCGTGGCACTAATTCAGTTCCTAAACAAAACATGACAGGATTTTTGTTTGAAAATTACTCAGTAATTTCCAATTTAGTTCTCACCCAACACCCTCCCAGTCAGTCCCTATATCCTGTTCAGAGCAAGCACTGAACATACACAATTCAGATCAGCCAGCATATACAAAGCTCCCTGTTTATTTCTTACACACCAGCCTTTGTTTATTCCAGCCTTAACCCTTTTATTTCTACAACAGCAACAGGATAGGGTGGAAAATAGGATACCGGGTGATCCCTCCTCTGTTGTGCATCATGAAGGAAAGAATTTGGTGACAGTGGTAATATATCTAACAGTTTTTTTCTTCTTAATTTTTGACAACTCATCCCACAAAAGCAAAACAGTGGCTACTTTGGGGGCACAGATTTACCAAGTCCAGTTAGTTCTTAACTTACAACTGTTTATTGACCACATGACTGACCTGAAAAGGGGGACTTACAACCCAGATTCAAAGTTCTGACAGTCATGCCCCTCCATGGACACGTGACTGAACTCAGCAAGGGGGCTGCATTTACAGCTGTTTGCAGTGTCCCATATTCACTTTACAATGGTTTTGCCAAAAACCAGCACTTATTTCCGGGTTTTGGCAAAACTGCACCCCCATAGCAAACCATTGGTTCGCTTAATGACCAGGGCATTTGCTTAATGACTGTGGCGCTTTATGACTGCCATATTCTATTCTATTCTATTCTATTCCTCTATTCTCCTCTATTCTATTCTATTCTATTCTTCATTCCTCTATTCCTATTCTATTCTCCTCTATTCTATTCTATTCTATTCTATTCTATTCTATTCTTCATTCCTCTATTCTATTCTAATTTTCCTCTATTCTATTCTGTTCTCCTCTATTCTATTCTCCTCTATTCTATTCTTCATTCCTCTATTCTAATTTTCCTCTATTCTATTCTATTTTCCTCTATTCTATTCTATTTTCCTCTATTCTCCTCTATTCTATTCTGTTCTTCATTCCTCTATTCCTATTATTCTCCTCTATTCTATTTTATTCTATTCTTTATTCCTCTATTCTATTCTATTTTCCTCTATTCTATTCTATTGTACTCTATTCTATTGTACTCTATTGTATTGTATTGTATTGTATTGTATTGTTCATTCCTCTATGTTCTATTCTATTTCTATTCCATTCCTTATCTGCCCAATCTCTGGATGGCTTACAGCTGTATTTCTCAACCTCAGCAACTTGGAAGACGTGTGGACTTCATCTCCCAGAATTCCTCAGCCAGCAGGGATGGAGTTTGATTCGGAGACTTGGTTGCTGAGGTTGAGAAATGCTGGCTTAGTCCTTCAAGTGCCCGGAGACTTGGTTGCTTTTCCTCTGAATTTACCCCCCAAATAACCTATGCGTGTTTTACCCAAAGAAGAAAAGGTGAAAAATAAAATAAAAATAAAAAAACGTTGACTCAATAGCGAGAGCAGCTTTTGGAAATCTGCCCAATAAATGCAGGTGATTGGAGCCTACCTTACAGGGCTGGTGTGAAGGGGGGGGAGTAACACACCCATTCACCCAGGCCACCGCTTTGAATTCTTCGATGCAAATCAGAAATACACTAAACGAACAATTGCGCAGCTACTATCAGAAATCCCTAACGCAACCACTTAAAAAAAGAAAGAAAAAAAATGCGATTTCTCCTTTTATAGGCTTCCCGCCCACGAAGCCCCGCCCACCAGAGTGAGTGACAGCCGATCCGCCCAAGTTCGCGCTCCACGCGAGGGTCCTCTCATCCAATCACTTAGAGCGGGGGTGAGGGGGGGGCGGAGCCAAACAGGAAGGGCGTACCCGCGCGACAAGGAGGACGGGGGGCGAGCGACGAAGATTCCATGGCGGCCAGTTACCCGTATGGACAGGTGAGGCGGCGGGCACGCGCGCGAAACAGGCGTCCAGCTCGTCCCCGCCGCGGTGGCTGACGGGAGCCCCCCCCGTAACTGAGGCGACGTCGAGTGGGCTCTCTATTGGAGGGGCTGGGCGTTGCCTAGGCAACCGGGAAAGGGTGGGGAGAACGGAAAGGATAGCGCCGGCAAGGAAACGAGTCGCGCTTTTCAGTGACGTAGGGTGACGTCACGGCCAGGCCGACGGAATAGTGACGTCATGGGAGGGGGGGAAATGGAGGTTGTTGGGGATGGAGGGGGAAGGAAGCTCCCCAAAACATAGTGAGGAAGTGTTTTCATGGGCTGGGGAATTCTGGGAGTTGAAGTCCACCTCTGCTGGCTGGAGCATTCTGGGAATTGAAGTCCACCCTTCTTTTTTTTTTTTTAAATTTTTATTATTTAAACAAACAAAACAAAACATAACACACATATATACACAGTATATATTTTAACAGCAATTTCGTAACAGTAATCTTCTATTATTTACATTTCCCCCCCCCCCTTATTCTTCTTTGGAGTATTTGTCCTTGTTGCCCCATTGTTTCTTATTTGCATTTTTCTTCCTTCATACATTATACACACATTTTTCACTTTTAACCTTTCCACATTTATTCTCTCTTATTTCTACTCTCCAGCCAGTCATACCACTTGTTCCATATTAAATAGTAGTCTGTGTCTTCCTTTTCTTTTATCTCTTTTGTTAATTTGTCCATCTCAGCACAGTCCAGGATTTTCTTTATCACTTCTTCCTTAACACCCTTCTTAACAGTTGCTGAGGGTGAGCCTGATCAGGATGTTGTGCAAGCTCTGACTTAAGAATCAAAATTGCCTAGACTTTTTCCAAGAGTCTGTTAAAGATCTCCTTGTTTTTGTTATTGTTATTGATCTCCTTGATACAAAGTATTGCATAAAAATTAAGATTCTTTTTTTTTAATTTTTCTTTTTTCTTTTTGTCTTTACACATCACAAAAATACAAAGTACATTTTTTTCTTTTTTCTTAACAATACTGTGTCCTATATCTCTTACATTTATTTACATTACTTCTCATACTTTTTTATTCCTCAATTCTAACCATTTATAGTACATGTCCATCCATATCTCATAAAATTCTGTAACTTCTTTGTCTTTTATTTCTAAAGTAAGTTTATTCATCTCAGCACATTCTAATACCTTATGTATTATCGTTGCACTTGTTGGTATGTTTTCCCTTTTCCAGCATTGCGCATAGGCAATGCGTGCAGCAGTTATTATATGTATAATGATGTATTCAAATTGCTTTTCCATCTTTGGATTGATTATGCCTAATAGGAATATTTCGGGTTTAAGTTCAATTTGTTGCTTTGTTATTTCCTGTATCCATCTCCTTATTTGCTAAAAATTAAGATTCTTATGGGCCCATTTCATTCCTTAAAAGACTATAAACTATACACCAAATTGTCAGCTAATCGACAAAAATGATTATTGGCAAAATTATCCCTATGATTCAATCTGGCTTTATCCCAAATGGAAATATACCCACCCATCAGGAAACAATTAAATATACAACTTAATAAAATGAATAAGTCTTCCCTAGACATTAGATCTTTAGATATATTTAAAAAAAATGATTCTCTGGAAATAACCATTTTTAAAACAAATATTAATTAAACCCGAACTTGGAGCTGGTATTTGTAAGATGATAAAAAAAATATTTATGGGCCAACTGAAATTCAGACAATCCACATTGCTATAGAAAGAGTATCCTATCCTGATTTCTCAGCCTTGGCAGCCAGTTCAGAGATTGACCCTGACACCTTCTACAGGTGGAATGTCTGTTTTATAGCTGCTCTTGTATTTTCCTAACCCCCAAATGGTTTCTCTTTTCTTGTGGAGTAAGAAGAGCTGAAGAATTCATCAGCACCAAAAAGTGGTTTACCCTGATAACTTGAGGAGGAGGTAGGAAGGAACAAGGAGCATTTCACAACCATGGAAGTTATGAAGAAGGGAGAAGGAACATTTCACAAGAAGAGACTGAGAAACCTAAGCCCTGTGATGATTCATTGTCTGCTTTTTTTTTTACAGTTCCTTCCTTCTTTCGTTCCTTCACAGGGCTTCCCTGGAAATGCAGGACAGGCTCCAGGAGCTCCTCAAGGCAGCTATCCTGGTGGACAGTATGGAGGTGGACTGCCTTCCGGGGGATCATATGGGAGCCCAGCACCTGGAGGCCCATATGGACCACCACCACCCAGTGGAGGACCCTATGGATACCCTTCCTCTGGCCCTCCGGGTGGAATGTATGGGGGTGGCCCCGTCCCAGGAGGGTCATATGGACAGCCTACTAATCCCTATGGTGCTCCCCAACCTGGGCCCTATGGGGCAGGTGGTCATGGAGGTGAGTGGTAGGACGTTTGTTTCAATTCAGTTGTCAGGATGTCACGGAAGCTATGCACTGTTGAACCAGGATATCCTCATTTATCTGGAATTGCTCGTCTGCCCATCATTTTTTCCCCCCTATTGGTTGCAATATTCACTCTATTTTTATTTTTTTTTGTAGCTAAGCGAACATTTCAAATCAAGTCTGTTATCAGGTTTCCTATCTAAGAACCGGTTGATCTTGACCCTCAAATTTGTATTTTTGCACTGCGGCGTTTTGCCGCCCTTCTACAAAAAACTCTGATTACCAGATCTGGAATGTCAAGTTATAGTGAGAAATGTGCGGTTGTCATTTGTTCAGTTTGTTCTTACGTTGAAGCATTTCCCATCTCCTTTTCTGGTGCTGATCAAGATCTACAAATGTGTAGACAGCTGAGAAACTTTTAGAAGACTGGATTTTCAATCCTCCCTGCACATATAAACCATAACCCACCCACCCATCCCCCAGTGTGGCAGGTTGTGAGCCAAGTAGCATTTTTTTTTCCTGGACTAAGTGACATTTTGCAAGCGTTGTTGGAATGCGGTAACGCCTGTGTTTTGCAGACATTTTGAACGCCTGTGAGGTAAAAGCATCTCTCAAAGGAGGGAAACTTGCCTGTAGCATCAGGCCTCCCTCGGCTACATGTTAAGGAAGAAGATGATATCTGACATCTATCACTTTACAGACTGATTCTGCAGCTGCAATAGTGGGTGCCTGTTTGTGTTGCAAAATTGGAGAAACCGTCTTTAATTGAATTATTCATCTCCGTTTAGACCAGCGGTTCAGAAAGGCATTCCTATTGCATTATTTAAGGCTCCAAGGAGAGAACTGAAAAGTACCAAAGTTGGCTTCCTCAGGAGATGGACATAAAACTTTACTGCTGTGCAGAAACCTCCTCAACACAACACAATAGCACTTGCATCCTGCTGAAGCAACGTGCCTTCTCCATCTTGGCCGTGAGCATTACAAATCTTTGGAAGAAGACCTCATTTGTTTCCCTTCTGTTTTTACAAGATTTTGCATCCCACTGCCCAAGTGAGCTCACATTTAACATATCCCCCCTGCCTTTTTGTGGGGGGGGGGAGAAAGGCTGAGTCAACAAATGAGGAGAAGATTCGAGTCTCATCTTACCTTCTCCAGTTGTCAGAAGCTTGCTAGATGTCTCCTCTCAATGTTGGTGGGGTTCTTGGCATGCTCTGGTCAAAGGCCCTGCAGTTCTCTGTATATGTTCTTTATATCTCGTTCTTTCTCACACAGGCCACATTCCCCCCGGTGTGGATCCAGAAGCTTTCTCTTGGTTCCAGACTGTAGATGCTGACCACAGTGGATACATCACAACTAAGGAGCTCAAGCAGGCCCTTGTCAACTCCAATTGGTCTGCTTTCAGCGATGATACTTGCTTGATGATGATGAGTAAGTAATGAGTAATTCTTTTGGGGTAAAAGAATTTATACTCAGCGTGGTGAAAAGCATGTGGGGGCCCTGTAATACTGTAGGTCTGATTCTCCATCAAGAGTTTCTGGAGCTATTCTCTACTAGGATGAGGCCGTCAGAAGATCAAGTACATCCGCTCTTGACAGTTCAGAAAAATCCCGCGCAATATTTTCTCAAAAGGTGCTTGTATTTGAACATGAACAAAATAGATTCTGTGGCTTCTCTTATAATTTGCTTTTTTTCTTGAGACGGTATGAATACGGTTTTTTTTAATTTTGTACCCAGGCTAGATCTTCGCGATAAATCAAATCAACTTTTATTATGGTCAAAGACCAGCATTAAGGGTGTGAGCTACAAAGAACTTAAAAACATAAACATAAAAGAAATAGGAAAAAAATTACATAAAACAACCCCTAAAGAATATAAAACAAGAAATAAAACACTCTAAAAGGAGGGGTAAAAAACAATAAANACTACAATTGAGCCCAAAGTTTCCATTGCTGAGCAAGACAATTTTTAAGTGAATTTTGACCCATTTTATGACCTTTCTTTCCACAGTTACGTCAATCACTGCCGTTGATAAGTTAGTAACATGGTGGTTAAACGAATCTGGCTTCTCCATTGACTTTGCTTGTCAGGAGGTCACAAAAAGGCACCACACGTGATCCCCCGGGACACGGCAACCCTCATAAATACATGCCAGTTGCCACGGGCCTGAATTTCGATCATGTGACCACAGAGATGCTGCAGTGATCGTGTGAAAAACTGTCTTACTCTTTTCAGTGCCGTTGTAACTTTGAACAGTCACGAAACAAATTTGTTGCCATTCAAGGATTGCCATCACTTAATGATGGCAATTGGAATTTCCGTCGCTAAGCAGTGCAGTCGTAAAGGGTCCTGTCACGTGACTGCATCCTTTAGCAATGGCAATGCTGGCTGTCCCTGTTGCCATCATTAAGCAAGGATCACACAGCCAGGCTCCTTGGGAGAAAAAGCTAACGGAGTATGAGCGAGTTATCCGACAACATGCAACCTTCCCTGCCAGCTTCTGGGAACAAAAGTAGCAAATGGCAGTCACACAACTGCAGGCTGCTGTAATTACAGTGTGAGCCAATAGCCAAGCACCTGGTTCACAATCACAAAGAATTGTCATAGGGCTGGAAGGGACCGTGGAGGTCTTCTAGCTATTCTCCAAAGCGCCTGAAGGCAGGACAAGAAGCAACAGATGGAAACTGATCAAGGAGAGAAGCAACCTAGAACTAAGGAGAAACTTCCTGACAGTTAGAACAATTAACCAGTGGAACAACCTGCCTCCAGAAGCGGTGAATGCTCCAACACTGGAAGTTTTTAAGAAGAGACTGGACAGCCATTGGTCCGAAATGGTACAGGGTTTCCTGTCTGAGCAGGGGGTTGGACTAGATGACCTCCAAGGACCCTTCCAACTTTACCATTATTATTATTATTATTATTATTATTATTATTATTATTAGTCCAACTCCCTACTCAAGCAAGAGACCCAGTACCGGGGTCGGGCAACTATGGCCTCTTTATGACTTATGGACTTCAACTCCCAGAATTCCTGAGCCAGCTGACTCAGGAATTCTGGGAGTTGAAGTCCACGGGTCATAAAGGAACCATAGTTATCCACCCCGGCCTTATACCATTCTGGGCAAATGGTTCTCCAATCTGTTCTTGAAAACCTCCACAGATGGAGCACCCGCAACTTCTGGAGGAAAGCCATTCCACCGATTAGTTGTTCTCACTATCATGAAATTTCTCCTTAGTTTTAGGTTGGGTCTCTCTTTGATAACCATCCATCCATTACTTCTTATCCTGCCCTCAGGTGTTCTGAAGAATTAATCCCTCCTCTTCCCCATAACAGCCCTTCAAGCATTGGAAGATGGCTATTGGGACACCTCTAAGCCAGGGGTCCTCAACCTTGGCAACTTTAAGACTTGTGGACTTCAACTCCCAGAATTCAACTCCCAGCGGGGGTTGAAGACCCCTGCTCTAAGGCTTCTCTTCGTTAAGCTAATCATAACTATTTCCCTTAGCTGTTCATCATATGGTTTAACCTCCAGATCTTTGTTGGTCTTCTCTGCCCTCTTAATCTAGAGCAAGGGTAGGCAACCTTGGCTCTTTTATGACTCGTGGACTTCAACTCCCAGAATTCCTGAGCCAGCATGGCTGGCTCAGGAATTCTGGGAGTTGAAGTCCACGAGTCATAAAAGAGCCAAGGTTGCCTACCCCTGATCTAGGGCCTCACCACCTCAGCCCACAACTATAGGGATGCTGGGATGACCAGAACTTTGAGGACCAGTTCTAAATCCCTCTTGTTCACCACCCTCATGACTTTGAACAGTTGCTGAATTAGGGGTCATAACTCAAGGAGCATCGGTGCTTCTCTTCTGACACCTTTCTTTGAGATTTATTGAGAATATAAGATGCTAGAAAGGCTGCTGAAAGCTACAGAGTACAATAGAGACACTTGGCCACATTGCTAAAGACATCTTGCAACTAAATCACTGGAATTCATTCTCCTTTGGGGAAAAGAAATCACATTCATTTTCATCAAATTGAATGGAAACGGGTAGGAATAAAATGCAGGGTATTTACTCGTGGCGCTAATTCAGTTCCTAAACAAAACATGACAGGATTTTTGTTTGAAAATTACTCAGTAATTTCCAATTTAGTTCTCACCCAACACCCTCCCAGTCAGTCCCTATATCCTGTTCAGAGCAAGCACTGAACATACACAATTCAGATCAGCCAGCATATACAAAGCTCCCTGTTTATTTCTTACACACCAGCCTTTGTTTATTCCAGCCTTAACCCTTTTATTTCTACAACAGCAACAGGATAGGGTGGAAAATAGGATACCGGGTGATCCCTCCTCTGTTGTGCATCATGAAGGAAAGAATTTGGTGACAGTGGTAATATATCTAACAGTTTTTTTCTTCTTAATTTTTGACAACTCATCCCACAAAAGCAAAACAGTGGATACTTTGGGGGCACAGATTTACCAAGTCCAGTTAGTTCTTAACTTACAACTGTTTATTGACCGCATGACTGACCTGAAAAGGGGGACTTACAACCCAGATTCAAAGTTCTGACAGTCATGCCCCTCCATGGACACGTGACCGAACTCAGCAAGGGGGCTGCATTTACAGCTGTTTGCAGTGTCCCACATTCACTTTACAATGGTTTTGCCAAAAAACAGGACTTATTTCCGGGTTTTGGCAAAATTGCACCCCCATAGCAAACCATTGGTTCGCTTAATAACCAGGGCATTTGCTTAATGACTGTGGCGCTTTATGACTGCCATATTCTATTCTATTCCTCTATTCTATTCTATTCTCCTCTATTCTATTCTATTCTTCATTCCTCTATTCCTATTCTATTCTATTTTCCTCTATTCTATTTTCCTCTATTCTATTCTATTCTCCTCTATTCTATTCTTCATTCCTCTATTCCTATTCTATTCTATTTTCCTCTATTCTATTCTACTCTATTCTATTCTATTCTTCATTCCTCTATTCCTATTCTATTCTATTCTCCTCTATTCTATTTTCCTCTATTCTATTCTATTCTCCTCTATTCTATTCTATTCTTCATTCCTCTATTCCTATTCTATTCTATTCTCCTCTATTCTATTTTCTATTCTCCTCTATTCTATTCTATTCTTCATTCCTCTATTCCTATTCTATTCTATTCTCCTCTATTCTTCATTCCTCTATTCTATTCTAATTTTCCTTTATTCTATTCTATTTTCCTCTATTCTATTCTCCTCTATTCTATTCTATTCTATTCTCCTCTATTCTATTCTTCATTCCTCTAATCTATTCTAATTTTCCTCTATTCTATTCTATTGTATTCTATTGTACTCTATTGTATTCTATTCTATTCTCCTCTATTCCTATTCTATTCTCCTCTATTCTATTTTATTCTATTCTTCATTCCTCTATTCTATTCTAATTTTCCTCTATTCTATTCTATTTTCCTCTATTTTATTCTATTTTCCTCTATTCTATTCTATTCTATTGTATTCTATTCTCCTCTATTCTATTTTATTCTTCATTCCTCTATTCTATTCTAATTTTCCTCTATTCTATTCTATTTTCCTCTATTCTATTCTGTTCTCCTCTATTCTATTCTATTCTATTCTATTCTATTCTTCATTCCTCTAGTCTATTCTAATTTTCCTCTATTCTATTCTATTTTCCTCTATTCTATTCTATTGTACTCTATTGCATTCTATTGTTCATTCCTCTATTCTATTTCTATTTCTATTCCATTCCTTATCTGCCCAGTATCTGGATGGCTTATAGCTGTGTTTCTCAACCTCAGCAACTTGGAAGACGTGTGGACTTCATCTCCCAGAATTCCCCAGCAGGGATGGAGTTTGATTCGGAGAGTTGGTTGCTGAGGTTGAGAAATGCTGGCTTAGTCCTTCAAGTGCCCGGAGACTTGGTTGCTTTTCCTCTGAATTTACCCCCCAAATAACCTATGCGTGTTTTACCCAAAGAAGAAAAGGTGAAAAATAAAATAAAAAGAAAAAAAAGTTGACTCAATAGCGAGAGCAGCTTTTGGAAATCCGCCCAATAAATGCAGGTGATTGGAGCCTACCTTACAGGGCTGGTGTGAAGGGGGGGGAGTAACACACCCATTCACCCAGGCCACCGCTTTGAATTCTTCGATGCAAATCAGAAATACACTAAACGAACAATTGCGCAGCTACTATCAGAAATCCCTAACGCAACCACTTAAAAAAAGAAAGAAGAAAAATGCGATTTCTCCTTTTATAGGCTTCCCGCCCACGAAGCCCCGCCCACCAGAGTGAGTGACAGCCGATCCGCCCAAGTTCGCGCTCCACGCGAGGGTCCTCTCATCCAATCACTTAGAGCGGGGGTGAGGGGGGGCGGAGCCAAACAGGAAGGGCGTACCCGCGCGACAAGGAGGACGGGGGGCGAGCGACGAAGATTCCATGGCGGCCAGTTACCCGTATGGACAGGTGAGGCGGCGGGCACGCGCGCGAAACAGGCGTCCAGCTCGTCCCCGCCGCGGTGGCTGACGGGACCCCCCCCCGTAACTGAGGCGACGTCGAGTGGGCTCTCTATTGGAGGGGCTGGGCGTTGCCTAGGCAACCGGGAAAGGGTGGGGAGAGCGGAAAGGATAGCGCCGGCAAGGAAACGAGTCGCGCTTTTCAGTGACGCAGGGTGACGTCACGGCCAGGCCGACGGAATAGTGACGTCATGGGAGGGGGGGGAAATGGAGGTTGTTGGGGATGGAGGGGAAGGAAGCTCCCCAAAACATAGTGAGGAAGTGTTTTCATGGGCTGGGGAATTCTGGGAGTTGAAGTCCACCTCTGCTGGCTGGAGCATTCTGGGAATTGAAGTCCACCCTTCTTTTTTTTTTTTTTTTTTTTTAATTTTTATTATTTAAACCAACAAAACAAAACATAACACACATATATACACAGTATATATTTTAACAGCAATTTTGTAACAGTAATCTTCTATTATTTACATTTCCCCCCTCCTTATTCTTCTTTGGAGTATTTGTCCTTGTTGCCCCATTGTTTCTTATTTGCATTTTTCTTCCTTCATACGTTATTATACACACATTTTCCACTTTTAACCTTTCCACATTTATTCTCTCTTATTTCTACTCTCCAGCCAGTCATACCACTTGTTCCATATTAAATAGTAGTCTGTGTCTTCCTTTTCTTTTATCTCTTTTGTTAATTTGTCCATCTCAGCACAGTCCAGGATTTTCTTTATCACTTCTTCCTTAACACCCTTCTTAACAGTTGCTGAGGGTGAGCCTGATCAGGATGTTGTGCAAGCTCTGACTTAAGAATCAAAATTGCCTTAGACTTTTTCCAAGAGTCTGTTAAAGGATCTCCTTGTTTTTGTTATTGTTATTGATCTCCTTGATACAAAGTATTGCATAAAAATTAAGATTCTTTTTTTTTAATTTTTCTTTTTTCTTTTTGTCTTTACACATCACAAAAATACAAAGTACATTTTTTTCTTTTTTCTTAACAATACTGTGTCCTATATCTCTTACATTTATTTACATTACTTCTCATACTTTTTTATTCCTCAATTCTAACCATTTATAGTACATGTCCATCCATATCTCATAAAATTCTGTAACTTCTTTGTCTTTTATTTCTAAAGTAAGTTTATTCATCTCAGCACATTCTAATACCTTATGTATTATCGTTGCACTTGTTGGTATGTTTTCCCTTTTCCAGCATTGCGCATAGGCAATGCGTGCAGCAGTCATTATATGTATAATGATGTATTCAAATTGCTTTTCCATCTTTGGATTGATTATGCCTAACAGGAATATTTCGGGTTTAAGTTCAATTTGTTGCTTTGTTATTTCCTGTATCCATCTCCTTATTTGCTAAAAATTAAGATTCTTATGGGCCCATTTCATTCCTTAAAAGACTATAAACTATACACCAAATTGTCAGCTAATCGACAAAAATGATTATTGGCAAAATTATCCCTATGATTCAATCTGGCTTTATCCCAAATGGAAATATACCCACCCATCAGGAAACAATTAAATATACAACTTAATAAAATGAATAAGTCTTCCCTAGACATTAGATCTTTAGATATATTTTAAAAAAAATTGATTCTCTGGAAATAACCATTTTTAAAACAAATATTAATTAAACCCGAACTTGGAGCTGGTATTTGTAAGATGATAAAAAAAATATTTATGGGCCAACTGAAATTCAGACAATCCACATTGCTATAGAAAGAGTATCCTATCCTGATTTCTCAGCCTTGGCAGCCAGTTCAGAGATTGACCCTGACACCTTCTACAGGTGGAATGTCTGTTTTATAGCTGCTCTTGTATTTTCCTAACCCCCAAATGGTTTCTCTTTTCTTGTGGAGTAAGAAGAGCTGAAGAATTCATCAGCACCAAAAAGTGGTTTACCCTGATAACTTGAGGAGGAGGTAGGAAGGAACAAGGAGCATTTCACAACCATGGAAGTTATGAAGAAGGGAGAAGGAACATTTCACAAGAAGGGACTGAGAAACCTAAGCCCTGTGATGATTCATTGTCTGCTTTTTTTTTACAGTTCCTTCCTTCTTTCGTTCCTTCACAGGGCTTCCCTGGAAATGCAGGACAGGCTCCAGGAGCTCCTCAAGGCAGCTATCCTGGTGGACAGTATGGAGGTGGACTGCCTTCCGGGGGATCATATGGGAGCCCAGCACCTGGAGGCCCATATGGACCACCGCCACCCAGTGGAGGACCCTATGGATACCCTTCCTCTGGCCCTCCGGGTGGAATGTATGGGGGTGGCCCAGTCCCAGGAGGGTCATATGGACAGCCTACTAATCCCTATGGTGCTCCCCAACCTGGGCCCTATGGGGCAGGTGGTCATGGAGGTGAGTGGTAGGACGTTTGTTTCAATTCAGTTGTCAGGATGTCACGGAAGCTATGCACTGTTGAACCAGGATATCCTCATTTATCTGGAATTGCTCGTCTGCCCATCCTTTTTTCCCCCCTATTGGTTGCAATATTCACTCTATTTTTATTTTTTTTTTTGTAGCTAAGCGAACATTTCAAATCAAGTCTGTTATCAGGTTTCCTATCTAAGAACCGGTTGATCTTGACCCTCAAATTTGTATTTTTGCACTGCGGCGTTTTGCCGCCCTTCTACAAAAAACTCTGATTACCAGATCTGGAATGTCAAGTTATAGTGAGAAATGTGCGGTTGTCATTTGTTCAGTTTGTTCTTACGTTGAAGCATTTCCCATCTCCTTTTCTGGTGCTGATCAAGAGCTACAAATGTGTAGACAGCTGAGAAACTTTTAGAAGACTGGATTTTCAATCCTCCCTGCACATTTAAACCATAACCCACCCACCCACCCCCCAGTGTGGCAGGTTGTGAGCCAAGTAGCATTTTTTTTTCCTGGACTAAGTGACATTTTGCAAGCGTTGTTGGAATGCGGTAACGCCTGTGTTTTGCAGACATTTTGAACGCCTGTGAGGTAAAAGCATCTCTCAAAGGAGGGAAACTTGCCTGTAGCATCAGGCCTCCCTCGGCTACATGTTAAGGAAGAAGATGATATCTGACATCTATCACTTTACAGACTGATTCTGCAGCTGCAGTAGTGGGTGCCTGTTTGTGTTGCAAAATTGGAGAAACCGTCTTTAATTGAATTATTCATCTCCGTTTAGACCAGCGGTTCAGAAAGGCATTCCTATTGCATTATTTAAGGTTCCAAGGAGAGAACTGAAAAGTACCAAAGTTGGCTTCCTCAGGAGATGGACATAAAACTTTACTGCTGTGCAGAAACCTCCTCAACACAACACAATAGCACTTGCATCCTGCTGAAGCAACGTGCCTTCTCCATCTTGGCCGTGAGCATTACAAATCTTTGGAAGAAGACCTCATTTGTTTCCCTTCTGTTTTTACAAGATTTTGCATCCCACTGCCCAAGTGAGCTCACATTTAACATATCCCCCCTGCCTTTTTGTGGGGGGGGGGAGAAAGGCTGAGTCAACAAATGAGGAGAAGATTCGAGTCTCATCTTACCTTCACCAGTTGTCAGAAGCTTGCTAGATGTCTCCTGTCAATGTTGGTGGGGTTCTTGGCATGCTCTGGTCAAAGGCCCTGCAGTTCTCTGTATATGTTCTTTATATCTCGTTCTTTCTCACACAGGCCACATTCCCCCCGGTGTGGATCCAGAAGCTTTCTCTTGGTTCCAGACTGTAGATGCTGACCACAGTGGATACATCACAACCAAGGAGCTGAAACAGGCCCTTGTCAACTCCAATTGGTCTGCTTTCAGCGATGATACTTGCTTGATGATGATGAGTAAGTAATGAGTAATTCTTTTGGGGTAAAAGAATTTATACTCAGCGTGGTGAAAAGCATGTGGGGGCCCTGTAATACTGTAGGTCTGATTCTCCATCAAGAGTTTCTGGAGCTATTCTCTACTAGGATGAGGCCGTCAGAAGATCAAGTACATCCGCTCTTGACAGTTCAGAAAAATCCTGCGCAATATTTTCTCAAAAGGTGCTTGTATTTGAACATGAACAAAATAGATTCTGTGGCTTCTCTTATAATTTGCTTTTTTTCTTAAGACGGTATGAATACGTTTTTTTTTTATTTTGTACCCAGGCTAGATCTTCGCGATAAATCAAATCAACTTTTATTATGGTCAAAGACCAGCATTAAGGGTGTGAGCTACAAAGAACTTAAAAACATAAACATAAAAGAAATAGGAAAAAAATTACATAAAACAACCCCTAAAGAATATAAAACAAGAAATAAAACACTCTAAAAGGAGGGGTAAAAAACAATAAANTAATATAATAAATCTAATACAAACATTCTGTAATAATGGCCTTTGGGTCTGTTATAGCGAGGATGGTATGCGAGAGTAGCAGGGAGTTGTAAAAGCATCCTGTGCGCCTTGGGTATTTGTGCAGTAACTGTGAAATGAGACTGATACGAATGTCTCTTATGACGTAGGCACTGGAGAAGTCTTTTCAAGATGTCATTCTAAAGGAATCTAAGCTGCTGGTCAATCCCTAGTTCAGGGGTAGGCAACCTTGGCACTTTTATGACTCGTGGACTTCAACTCCCAGAATTCCTGAGCCAGCCATGCTGAGGGGAAAGGGAGAGGTTTCCAAGCTGAGCCAAGCTGGCTCAGGAATTCTGGGAGTTGAAGTCCACGAGTCATAAAAGAGCCAAGGTTGCCTACCCCTGGCCCTAGTCAGATGTATAAGGGAATTAAGATAGTGGACACAACCATGTCAGCAAAGCTCTTCCTTTTTTAAAAAAAATATATACATACATTGTAACACATGCAAAAAGAGAATTGGAATTCAGTTGGGAGTTGAAGTCCACGAGTCATAAAAGAGCCAAGGTCGCCTACCCCTGAACTAGGGATTGACCAGCAGCTTACCCCTGGTCTAGGAGGCTCACCGCTTAGAACAGGAGGACTTAGGCCTGGGGTAGGCAGCCTTGGCTCTTTTATGACTCGTGGACTTCAACTCCCAGAATTCCTGAGCCAGCCATGCTGAGGGGAAAGGGAGAGGTTTGCAAGCTGAGCCAGGCTGGCTCAGGAATTCTGGGAGTTGAAGTCCCCGAGTCATAAAAGAGCCAAGGTTGCCTACCCCTGCCCTAGTTACTCATCCCACGTAGAATGGCAAGAGATAATTGGAGCCATCAGAGTTGACCCTCTTGGCGCACAAATGCAAATTAAAGCATTTCCAACCAGCAGCAACCCAGCTTCTTATCTGGACACATCCAAGAAAGGGGGATTCCGTGCTCCTGTGGGCCTTTACTTCCATTCACTGAACATTCTCACTCGGGTTCTGCAAGCTTGGCTTAAATTTAGCTCAAGGAAGAGCTTCACGCCATGGAGGACAACCCGATTCTCTCGGTTGAAGCAAAGAAACAACCTGCTGTGGCTCAGGGAAGCTTCTCACCTTGCCTCAGAGCTTCCCTACATCTCTTACCTTTGTCACTAGTGAAAGCTGGGAGAGTCTTTTGACCAGGCTTAATTGCTGGAGGGGATGCTGGAGGTTTGGGCAAGCGCTGCCGGAGAGGACTGCAAGGAGAACCCCCCCCCCCAGCCTTCTCCCACAGAAGGAAGCTTCTGTGAAGGTCCTGCAGCTGGGCAGAATGTCCTTCCAGCTGTTGCAGGGACCAGAGGCCGATGAACAGCTGCCAAATAAAGCCACATGGTTATTCCTCTCCATTCTTAGAAGGGGTCACTTTGCTTCACAAAGCCATTTCAAAGGATAATTGCACTCATTTTTTCATCAAAGCAACCATGACACACACACACCCCCCTTTGAAGATTTGCACAGCCCTGGCTCTTACCATCAGGGCATTTTTTTTTTCCCCTAGCGTGCAACCAGAAGCCATCTTCCTATAATTTATAAACCATTTTCTGTCTGCATGCTGGAACGACGGAGAATAAGCTTTATTTTTTGAATGACGCCCCTTCAGGTTTTTGAAGATTGTTCTCTTCTCCCTCTCATCGCCTTTTCCTAAGGCTCAAGTTTTTCCAGCTCCTTCTCAATCTCTCCTCTTTGGAAAAAAAAAAAATCTCAAAACTGGAGACCCATGAAATAGTGAAGAAAACAAACGTTACAGGCTGCTTTGCGTGTAATCGAAAAGAGAGCAGGAGAGTCCGTATAATAAAGCGATTCAAATGGAATGGAATGCTAAGGATAATTACAAGCATAATTACGCCTGAGGTTCGTGGACTCTGATGCTTCGCTCCCTCAAAGGAGCTGCTCTCTGCAACAGCACATTATTCTTTTCCCACGTAAACAAGGGAAAAGGGGTGTCTTTCTCCACTGCTGTTCTGCGGCTGGTCATTTGAAGGCCAAAGAGGAGCTACAGGTCTGCATGCATATATAGCAGCGGTTCTCAACCTATGGGTCGCGACCCCATTTGGGGTCGATCGACCATTTCACGGGGGTCGCCAAGCAAGGCTGTCCGCCATTTTTTTTCCCCCTTTTCCGGCGGGTGCCTTACCTCCCTTGAGCTGGGCCAGCTGGTGGTCGGCCTGCTCTGTCTCTGCCGCTTGCCAGCTACGCCTCGGCCGGCGCAGGGGGCAGAACCACGCATGCACGGCGCTCCCGGGCAGGGAAAGTCCTCGGCTTACGACCGGTTGGGTAGTCCTCGACTTACGACCGGTTTAGTCCTTGACTTACGACCGGTTTAGTCCTCGACTTACGACCGGTTGGGTAGTCCTTGACTTACGACCGGTTTAGTCCTCGACTTACGACCGGTTTAGTCCTCGACTTACGACTGGTTTAGTCCTCGACTTACGACCGGTTGGGGGTCGCGGCATTAAAAAGGTTGAGAACCACTGATATATAGCTTCCTCAATACCTAAACCAGTAAATTGGGTTAAGGGGCAAACCTAGCTTCCTAAAGATAGTCCACCATTGCCTTCGGCATGTTTCAGGGAAAATCTTTTTCCCAATTTCAGCCAAGTCTTCTGTTGGCATTCCAAGGAACAGGATAAACTTGGAGACACTTCTTCAGTGGGTTCAAAATGGCATGCTAGGGCTTGTAAAAAAAAAAACCTTCAACCCTAATTAAGCAGCCTCCAAAGCGGCACGACGCTCTCATCTCCCTTTCAACTTTGGGTTGGGAAAAAAATAATTAACGATGTAGGCAATGCAACATCACCTTCTCGTCTTTCTCTCTCGGCAGACATGTTCGACAAAAGCAAATCTGGCCGGATAGACCTCTATGGCTTTTCAGCCCTGTGGCGTTATATACAACAGTGGCGGAATCTGTTCCAGCAGTTTGATCGGGACCAGTCAGGAAACATTAACTGTAACGAACTGCATCAAGGTGAGATATTGAGATGTTGGAGGTGGCGATGTTTTCCATTGATTTTTATTTATTTATTTATATTTGAATTTATATCCCGCCTTTCTCCCGTAGGACTCAGGGCGGCTGACAATCTATTTAAAATACATACAAAACAATACAAATTTAAAATTAATTAAAAGGAATATTAAATATTTGTCGAATTTAAAATATAATTAAAACCCCCCTAAAAATTACCCTAGGCCAGTCCTGCAAGCTGGAATAACCAAGTCTTGAGGGCGCGGCGAAAGGAAGGGAGATCA
>NW_015390849.1:27038-44439 GCF_001527695.2 Protobothrops mucrosquamatus | reverse complement strand
TTTTTTTATTAGGGATTGAGTTATGTGAGAGTTAGTTCTCACTTTGCCAGAGGAATACCATCTGATATCCAATCTTGCTAAGACATGAGACAGATTACTTGTTTATTCATTTAACAAGTGGATACAGCTTCCCATCTACTCAAGACTGCCCAGAAATAAAACATAATAAACGATACAGATCCAGTTCAGAAGGATCTGTCTCAAGGATTCTAAAAACTACATTATTAACGTATCAAACAGAGCTTGATCAAAATCCCAGTCTCGGTGTCTAGGTAGAAGTCTTTCCTGTCTTCTGAAAGGCTAATAGGCTTGGGGGGTTGTCGGTATCTTAAGAGGGGAGGTGCCATAACAGAGAAACTCTGTTGCCTGGGGCCTACCGGAGGCATTGCTTCATCGATAGGACCTGGAGCTTGCCCACTTTTGCCAGCTCTATTGGGATGGGCAGAAACCATTGGTCCTAGGCCAGGGGTAGGCAACCTTGGCTCTTTTATGACTCATGGACTTCAACTCCCACAATTCCTCAGCCAGCATGGGGAAACTTTGGCCCCTTCATGACTTGTGGACTTCAACGCCCAGAATTCCTGAGCCAGCATGGCTCAGCTTGGAAACCTCTCCCTTTCCCCTCAGCATGGCTGGCTCAGGAATTCTGGGAGTTGAAGTCCACGAGTCCTAAAAGAGCCAAGGTTGCCTACCTGTGTCCTAGGCAGTCTGACAATGAGGCTTCCACCTTCCCCCAAAAGAGAGATTGATCTGGGCCACTGCAGAGTTCAGGCAGAAGAAAGAACTGCAAAAATACAAGCATTGATTTCCCTATAAGCAGGGGCTCACTTTTGATTCCCAGCAGTGACTAGGAGTCTTCCTTAATGGCTTCTGAGCTCTTCTGCGATGAATTACTGATCAGAGGGGAAAAAAACCAAATCTTAATACTTGGGAGCCAACTTGATTGATTTCAGCCCAGCCTTGCTGGGGAGAGACTTGAGAGATTTCCTCCGTCACATTTCCATTGCTTCCCTTCTAGCTCTTTGCCAAATGGGGTACAGTTTGAGCCCCCAGTTCGCCCAGCTGCTGGTGTCCCGTTACGCACAGAAGGGCTGCGCGCCTGGCATCCAGCTGGACCGCTTCATCCAGATCTGCACTCTCCTCCAGAGCATGACCGAAGCTTTCCGGGAGAAGGATACCGGCATGACAGGCAACGCGCGGATCAGCTACGAAGACTTCCTCATGATGTCCGTTTCTCGTATGCTGTGAAACCTTTCCTTCAGAAAAGAAAAAAAAAAAGGAAGGGGGTGACACTGAGGACCCTGCATTGGACTGTTGGCTTTCCAGCAAGATGGAGAAGGGAAGGTCCACCTTGTGCACAAGGGGTTGTGGATGAAGGAAATGGAAACCACCATCATTTATTTCTGTGAAGCCGATGCCTCAGTTCCACAAATGGACTCTTTGACATTGTTCTACAGTTGATAGATTTGGGTGTTATGGATTATTGTTGCTTGTGAAACTCCTAAGGGAGGAAATTGCTCACGCTATCGGATTTCCCCAGCGAGGTCCTTCCAGATGCACTGGAATTTAATTCCCAGAATCCTTCAGCCAGATCGGTTGAAGATTCTGTTTTGAGTTGAAGTCCAAAACAACTGGAGGCACCAGGTCAGGAAAAAGCATCCCTAGGACACCTGATGCCCTGTTCCCTAGAGTTTCCTCTTTGGCCCCAGGTATAAAATCATATAAACCTTCAGTTTAGGATAATCTTCCGGCTTCGGAGCAAGTAGCCCAGCATATCGAATAATAGCGCTTCCTTCTGAATTTTCCACCTGCATGTCGCTATGAATTTACACGGGTCTACCTTGAACAGTCCTGAATTCCACAGCAGAAAGTGCTCCGTAAGGACAGACCGAGGCTTCTGTCCCTGGTGCTCATTTCAAGTTTGCCATTAGGAGGTAGCCAGCTCTCCACCCACCCATCCATCCTGCCAAAATTTCTTTTTTGAGTGGGACATTCCTGGTAATTTTCATCTCCAGGTGATCCCTCTTGGCCACAGGTCCTCTTGCCAATAATTAAATCAGGTGCATTTTCTTGCCAATGTAACTTTCATAGTGGCCCAAATCATGGTTAACGATGTGCCAGCCAGAGATTTATGATTTATACTTGAATGCAATATACAATAAACAGTCCCAAGCACTGTGATTCTTCTTTTCCTCCTCCTCCTCCTCCTCCTCCTCCTCCTCCTCCTCTTTCAGTGTAATAAATCTCTAGAGTAACATAGGGACAGAATGGCACAGCCTAATTTAAAACTCTATTAAGTTTCTTTGGAAAAAAAAAGCTGAAATACAGATGTGATAACTAAAACAGGGTGAGAAGCTGGAGACCTAATTGAACAAGCATCCCTTTGGTGGAGGTCTCTAAAACTTACCAAGTTAATAAACGTGAATAGAAATCTCATACGGAGAACGACATCTATGTCTCTTCTTAGAAACATAACATTAAACTTTGATTTCTGGGGTTTGTCGTTGCAAGAGAGGAATTTGGAAGTATTCTGAGATACAGAAGCAGATCACAGACTGTGTTTTGAGTCAAGGAGCAACATATTAGTGTCCTTCCCATGCCTTTTTTCTCATAACCAGTTCTCTGTATGTTTATTTATGTGCTTGTGGCACTTTTATACCACCAACTCGACATAGATTGATCACTTCTCACTTCGCGAAGCTACACAAAATCCATAAAAATGTAACACTAGCCTACTGCAGCCTGCATCCCATGAACATCTTCCTTACTTCCTATTTATTAAAAGCTCTGAAGAACAGCTCAGCTGTTAACTGCCCTCTGAAAGGCTGTCAGAGGGCACTGTTGAATATCCAATATCTCAGTTGTTTTCTAACACTGGGGCATACCTGGACAAAAATCATGCTGTTATCCCCCTCTTCCGTGTTTAATATTCATTCCGGTCCTTTCAAGATTACAAGTTAGGTGAGTTGGGTCTACCTGAAGAAGGTTATCCTTCAGATGCCAAGTCATAAAGACCTTTATTGGTTTAAAGTAATACTTTAAACTCTATTGGGGAACCCACTGGAAGAAAATGTGGCACCCTCTATAGCAGGGGTAGGCAACCTTGGCTCTTTTACGACTCGTAGACTTCAACTCCCAGAATTCCTGAGCCAGCATGGCTCAGCTTGGAAACCTCTCCTTTTCCCCTTAGCACGGCTGGCTCAGGAATTCTGGGAGCTGAAGTCCACGAGTCATAAAAGAGCCAAGGTTACCTACCCCTGCTCTATACCAATGTTATATGGCCCTGGCAGTTCTCAGACACCAGTAGGCTGGCTACTACATTCTGCATCAATGGAAGTTTGGGACAAGAACACAATTCAAAATGTTTCTCACTATTTTTAAAAAAGATTTCCAAGGTAGAATCAGTTCCACACTATACCGAAGTTTTGTTTTTACTGGTGTTGAATAAGGTTGAGTTCACAGCAAAGTAGCCATGGTTTATGGTTGACTGAGTTCAACATGCCATGGGAAAATCCAATTAATTGTAGTTCACTGCAGTTCACTGTATCTAAGGACCTGTAAGGATCTTTGAAGGGGCATCATTTGAAGGGGAAATTTCTTATTGATTCAGGAGAACATATATTTTACCTGTCTCTAATTCTTGGATCTCTCAAGCTTCACATTCCTTGTTGAGCAGGGCCCTTATTTTTTGCATTCTGCTCCTGAACATGGAGGTTCCATCTAGGAGTCAGAACTGACCTGATTGTTTAATGGAGATTGAATATATTTTAGGTCAAGTCACTATTGCTCCCTACTGGTCAGTATTATTAACTTATTATTAACAGAGAACCAGATATCTTCCAGATATACTGGGACTTCAATTCCCAGAATCCTTATGCTGGCTGGGAAATTCTGCGGCATTGGAGTCTGCACATCTTAAAGTTGACAAGGTTGAGAAACATGCATCAAAATAGTGGAATTTTTGCCTTTGCATGATGTCTGTATCCAGTGGTTTTCTTGGGATTGACCCAAGAAAGTCAGTCAAAATACGAAGCAAAAAAGCATTAATTGCTCTAAACTCTAATGTACTTTGATTGTACTGTTTCACATTATAAGCATACCGGCATCTAGCCCATTTTCACTCAACTAATTCGGCAGTGGAATGGGTTTAATTAAATGGTGGTGCAAATCCAGCCATTGTGTCTTAAGACACTCTGGTTAATGACTTCATGCAATATGCTGAAGACATTGAATGCAACAAGCCATGGCTTACACAGTGATGCGCTCTTTGTTCTGCAATTCTGATTGCCCAAAAAGGTATCCCAAAGGATCGTGTTCTGCAACATCCCCATCTCCCAGATCAAAGGGCACTTTGGTATACCACCCAGTTCTAGTTTCCAGCTGTTCATGTACAACACTGACTATAATCAGGTCTTTGCTGCATCAGCTGCACTCTGTGATGTCCTTCTGGGCTTGTGGAACACATTACACTACTCAGCATGAGGTGGAATTCTGCTAAAGCTGCAGAAGTTTGTAGTAGGGGGTAGGGAGAATAGCATCTCATCCATTGTGATGCATTATAGCTGAAATTCCTTTTGTAGTGGCCACTACGAAAAGAGCTGTCAGAAAAGATGGACACAGATTTAGTTGGTGAAAACTAAGCCTGGAATATCATAAAATCCACTCAGTGAACTATAGAGTGGAAGTGAATACTAGGAGCGTCCAATCCTGCTGTTTCAGCAACTTTAGAAGGGGTGGACTTCAACTCCCAGAATTCCACAGCCAGTTGATCATTTGAGCTTGGTCATGTGGAAAAGTCAGCCACCCCTCCAGAGAAGGGAATATTAAAAAGGCAGAATATTATATTTCCTCAAAGAATCTTAAAAAGGCAGAAAAGCATGCCCAGTTTTCTTAATAGCCGCAAGTCTCCTTCCCCACAAGCAGAGGCCAGCTCTGTAGAAATGCAGATGTAAATAATCCATTCAGGAAGGTTGGGGCCAGGAAGCTAGAAATTAGGAAGACAAAGACACCTAAAATATACATACTGCCACCCAAATTCTAAGGACAGGAGACATAATAGGATTTAACCCACCAATACCAAAAGGGCACACTCAGACTCAGGTCAAAGTTCATGACACAGGAAACACAAAGCTTCAAACAGCAACAGGAAACAACCTCAAGAGCCCCAGAAGGTATAAACGCCCACCACTCTGCTCCCTGTGGTCAGTTTTTCTAGTTTTTCCATCTTTCTGTCTGGCTCTGCTCTTCAATAAACTACAACCTTCTTTCTAAAGCAGTCTCCATGTTGTTTATTCCCAGCTTGGACTCGACCCTGATGAGAATTTTTCTTTCAACAGTCATTTGTGCTTTCAGTGAGAATGCTGGATTGATTTGTTCTACAGTGCATTTGTTTGTTGCCTTGGCAGTCCGTGGTATTGACAGGAGTCTTCCCCAAGATCGGTGTTCAAAACACTTTCTAACGTGCTTCGTCAAAGTCCAGCCTTCACTTCTAAGGAAACGGAGAGAAACATCCCCTGCTATGCTGGCTGAGGAATTCTGGGAGCTGAAGTCCACAAGTCTTAAAGTTGTCAAGGTTGCAGACCCCTGCATTAGAATATCTTTCTGAAGGCCTTTATTGTTGTGCTACCCGGTGCTCGTTGGCAGCGTAATTCTTGTCTGCCAGTTTCTTTATGCTTAGTGGTTGATCCTAAAAGGCAGAAGCTCTCTCCCACTTCAATATCATCATCATTACAAAGATATTAAAGTTGGTTGTTAAACCCATTGCCATTAGCTTGGTGCATATGTTCCGAAGAGCTATAAATCAAAATATATGGCATCAATGGTGGTAACCTTAGTAACAATAACATGAAAATCTCAATGACTTGCTCTGCCTACACGAGATCAGTCTATTAAGAGATCTGGCAAAAGACCAGAAAACCTGTTGACAGGATCTAACAGAATGAGTTCCTCCTGAATCAAACAAGCAGACATTAAATGTTGCCGAAAGCCTGAAGTTTAACTAGCGGAGATAAACACACACACACACACACACACAAAACCATCCTAATGTTTTTCAGTGTGGAGTTCCGAAAAGGCACCAAATGGGGGAAAAGTGGAGAACTTGCATATTTCCTGACCCTTAAATGATGGAGGGAGGGAGAAAGAGAGCTCCTTGCATTAAGAATGAGAGCTTTAAAAATGATCGTGGAGGTAAAGACTTTGAGGAGCACCAAAGTCTCTCAAAGGAAGGCAGAAATGATAGCACCTGCCCAAACCACCTGTGGTCTGAATCATTTTCCTAGCACTCACAAGGGACATCAAGAGAAGGAAGCACCTGACGTTTCCATGGAAGCTGCACTTTTTCATATTCAGATATGACATGCTGACAAGCTCACAACGCAGAAGGTGTGCAACAGCAGGTATCCTGGGCCGACAGTTAACTTGACCGGACATTTGTCCGCTGCATTGAGATGAGATTAAGAACGATCTGGAGAGATGACAGACCCAGCAGCCTTCAAGGTGCTGGGGATGTTCTTTATATATATATAAAATGGTGGTTAAAAGGCTTGCAGTCTATAAACTACTTCTGGCAGTCATTTGGATGTGCAGTGATTCATCTCTGAAGTGGGAAATGTACTTCTGCTCACTACACCCACACTAGACTCAAAGTATCTTTTCCATTACAGGTCCAAAAAGCTGCACTTTCCCATTTTGTGGTTGGAAGACTGAAACCTCTGTGTGTGTGTGTGTGTGTGTGTGTGTGTGTGTGTGTGTGTGTGTGTGTGTGTGTGTGTGAAAGACAAGTTCTACATTATCTCATGGGTTTGAGACTTCAGAAGATCAAGTTTCAAGGTTTTTCGAGGGGTTGCCTTGGCAAAAAGTAAATTGTGAATTATCTTAGTGAAAGTAAATTGATCTCTGCAGCTCTTAACTGTCAGCACAGGCTGATACTTCTGTCCTTCACTCCATTTAATCTTTTCCACGTGTTCGAGCAGAGCTTCTGTCTCAAAAGGTTTAAAACCCATCCATGGAGACACTGTACATTTTACCATTTTCTTTCTTTTTTTCTTTCTTTTAACTAACTTGTTCTGCTCTTGGGGCAAAAAGGTTTATGAACTCTCTGTAGCAATTTTCAACCCAGAAAAATAGCAGAAAAGAAAAAAGGGATAGGATACACACACGAGAGAGAGAGAGAGAGAGAGAGAGAGAGAGAGAGAGAGAGAGAGATTAGACTTTAATGTTATAAAAGTATTCCAATTATCAGCTTGAATGGGCAGAGAACAGGAGGGAAAGGAGTGGTTTTCAAACTGCCACTCAGCCAACTCAGTTAAATTACATTCCAGCTAGAGGTTCCAGGTTCAAAACTCTTAATAATCCTCTGGAGCAGTCTTATCTTAGCAAGTGTAAGGTGTGTGGACTTCAACAACCAGAATTTTCCAGCCAATCATGCTGGCTGGGGGAATCTGGGAACTGAAGTCCACACTTCTTAAAACAGAATGAACAGTTGCAGGAGCTGAATATGTCTAGTCTAATGAAGAGAAGGACCTGGGTGACATGATAGCAGCCCTCCAATATTTGAGGGGCTGTCACAGAGAAGAGAGGGTCAACCTCCAAAGCATTTCAGGGCAAGACAAGAAGTAATAGATGAAAGCTTATCAAGAGAGCCATCCAAGCTAAAAAGTTGATGACAGTGGTAATAATTAATCAGCGGAATAGCTTCTCTCCAGACGTTGTGAGTGATCCATCACTAGTTTTTGTAGTTGTCTGTATTTCATTATTAAAATGCAATTTAAAAACTTTTTTAAAAATGTCCACGCAAAGGTCCTAAAAAAGTTCCTTATTAGCATATTAAAAAAATACACCCAGGGCTGGTGAGCTTAGCTAATTAAGTCCAACCACCTGTATATTATAGGAAGTTAGCCTAAGCTGCACACGTCTTCAAGAAATCAGGGAGGAGGGATGAAATAGCAAGAAATTCTCAGGCATATAGGTGGTTTTATGGTATAGAAGCAGCTTGTTGAATATCAGCAGCCATGGTTGATTTGGACTGGGGTCCCAAGCATCCAACTTTACTTCTTTGCAGAAATAAAATATTGGATCCCAGGTTCCTCTGTCAGCGCAATTATTGGCTCATCGTGCTGGATAAAATGATGTTGGGCTGGCCCAACCATGCAGTTGACTTGGAAGATGCTTAAGACATCATAAACTGGGTCACACACACACACACACACCCAAGCTGAATGCTGTTATTGCTCAGCAGTTCCAGCTGAGACATTAAAGATCTGCCTTGCCATCTCATTGGAATAAAGGCAGCAGAAACCTGCTTAGGAGAATGCTGTGCAGAAAGGACCCAGCTTATGAAAATTGCATTTTGCTTAGATAGCATTATCGTCAAGCCCAACAGGACAGCTCTGAAGCAGAACGGAGACTCATGACGAGAGCACTGTGGGCAACCTCCTCAGAGGGCAGGGAGCCACTGATGAATGGCCTGGCTCTGTAGGAATCCAAGACCTTTGCCCTTCCTCCCAGCCAAACAAATAAAAGGCAGTTCAAGGCTCAAAGTCATGCGGAGAGGCAGCCTGAAGCCTTATAGGAAACTTTAATTATGAAACTAATTTATAGCACACTAGGATACCCCCAGAATACAACTCCCCAGATAATGGGAGTTGCTGCTAGATGAGTTAACTCTTAAAATCCCCCTGGAGTCCATTCCTGGTTATGCAGTTTTCGTGGCCACACTATTTGTAAGTGATCTGCCCTTCCTTCTGGAATGTCATTTGGACTTCCCACCTAAAATTCAGCTGCAGGATTTCCTCAACGTATCCTAAACAAGACAGATAAAGAGAGAAATAGAGAGGATAGATAAATAATAGACAGAGATGGATGGATAGTTGGATATATGGGTGGTAGCTGGTAGGTAGGTAGGTAGGTAGGTAGGTAGGTAGGTAGGTAGGTAGATAGATAGATAGATAGATAGATAGATAGATAGATAGATAGATAGATAGATAGATAGATAGATAGATAGATGTAGGTAGATTAGATAGATAGATAGATAGATAGACAGACAGACAGACAGACAGACAGACAGACAGACAGACAGACAGATATAGATAATGATGATAGATAGATAGATAGATAGATAATGATAAATAGATAGATAGATAGATATAGATAATGATGATAGATAATGATAAATAGATAGATAGATAGATAGATAGATAGATAGATAGATAGATAGACAGATATAGAGAATGATGATAGATAGATAATGATGATAGATAGATAATGATTGATAGATAGAGATTGATAGATAATGATGATGATACAGTAGATATAGATAATGATGATAGATAATGATGATAGATAGATGATTGATAGAGATTGATAGATAATGATGATAGATAGATATAGATAATGATGATAGATGATAGATAATGATAGAGATTGATAGATGATGATGATAGATAGATAGATAGATAGATAGATAGATAGATAGATAGATAGATAGATAGATAGATAGATAGATAGATAGATAGATAGATAGATGATAAATAGAGATAGATGATAGATATAGATGATGGATGGATAATAAAGAGATGAGTGAATGATAGATTAAATAGCGATGATAGATGGATGGATGGATGGATAGTGATAGAGAGATGAGAGAGAGATAAATAGAGAGATGATGGATGGATAAATAGGTAGCTAGATCATAGGTAATAAATAGAGAGCTAATAGATATAGAGAGATCGATATGGAGAGATGATAGAGATGATGGATTGATGGAAAGAGATATACATAGAGTGACATAGATAGAGTGAGAGAGAAATGGATAGATATAGTCAGTGCTTTTTTTATAAAAAAAAAAAAAGGTGCCGGACCTCACACACGTCATACAACCCGCCTTGCCTACCCTGCAAGGTTCCATCCAAAAAAGGTGCCGGAACTCCGATCTGGGGGTTCTATGAGAAAACAAAGCCCTGGATATAATACCTATGCATGCCATAATCAGAAAAACCCAAAGCACTGTAATTTTCAACAGAACAAAGAACTTTCAAGTCAGGGGGAAAACAGCTTACAAAAATATGTGTCCTGGCAGAAATGCTTAGAGATTCCTTTTGTATTTAATACCGTGAATCGAGAATGAAAAGAAATAACTTTCACGTCAGATTAAGGGAGAATTTTTTCGTCCATCTCTCCATCTATGAATCATCTTTATCAACCCAGACAATATTGTCTGATCAAAGAAAAGCAAGCCTGATCCTTTCAAAGAAAGGGATGGATGGCTGTTCAAACCTCCAGCTGCCTTTAGCTGGATTATAGCCTTAGATCTCGCACTCCTTTTCCGTAGGGTTTTCCCTGTATTCAAACACTTTCAATCCACACTAATACACCACACTTTCTGTGGATTATTTTGCTTTTGGCATCTTGGCATGTTCTTTTTTTGGGCCACAGACATCTTCTCCTCGCTTCACTTATAGAACATATCTTAATTTTCAATCCCAAATCCTGTTTCTCTTTCCCCAAAATGCTCTCAAAATCTTGGCTGAGAGGATACAGTGTGTCTCCAGCCCCACCTTCAGGACAGAGGCTGAACTGCATGCCTTGGACCTCATCAGAAGATGCTCTGACGTTCCCTAAGGAACAAAATATGATTTGTGGCCGTGCAGGCTGTCAAAATCGTATAAATCCTTAGCAGGCAATTAGGGGTTGGGTGTAAATTTCAGTGACTGGTTTCTGTAAGCTCACACAAACCGCTATTGGATTTATATTGAGATGGCCAATTAGAATTAGGCAGCAGGAACGGGTGTTTCAACGATAAGCAGCGATTTTAGTAATAAAAATGGAGTTTAGCAACTTCCGAGAGATTACTTGGCAGTTTGAAAGCTAGGTTGGGTTTGGAAAAGGGTTCCTCACCAAAGTGTGTTTTCTACTGCCTGCTTCCTTGCAGCCCTCCCCGGTTCTTCCCTCGTGTTCACACTATACATTTATAAAGCGAAGTTGCAAATTTAAGTTTAATCTCAGTTTCTAGACTGCGGTGTGAACCAGGCTTGGGGGGGGGATCGTTTATGATTCAGTGTACTGTGGAAAGCCAGAAAATGTATTGTATAGAGTGCAAAGTTGTGAATAATAAAGTGTAAACACAGATTCTAGATCTCAAAAGAGGGGTCATTTGTCTATGAAAGTGCCCAGCTCATCCCTCTGACATCTTTCTCTAAACTCAACTTCTCATTTAGGGTGTCTTTTGAACAAAACCAATCATTTTTCCTAGTCTGGTGTGTGTGTGTGTGTTGTGTGATTTCTACTGGTTTGCTCTGTTTTAACTGCTGATATAGCTAACTAAGTAGTCGGTTTGGTCTAGTGGCTAAGATGGCTAAGATGTCCTGCCTCCAGATGCGCCTGGAGGCTGGACGAGAAGCAACGGGTGGAAACTGATCAAGGAGAGAAGCAACCTAGAACTAAGGAGAAACTTCCTGACAGTTAGAACAATTAACCAGTGGAACAACCTGCCTCCAGAAGCAGTGAATGCTCCAACACTGGAAGTTTTTAAGAAGAGACTGGACAGCCATTTGTCTGAAATGGTATAGGGTTTCCTGCCTGAGCAAGGGGTTGGACTAGATGACCTTCAAGGTCCCTTCCAACTTTATTATTATTATTACGAAGCAATAGATGGACACTAATCAAGGAGAAAAGCAACCTAGAACTAAGGAGAAATTTCTGGCAGTGAGAACAATTAACCAGTGGAACAACCTGCCTCCAGAAGCGGTGAATGCTCCAACACTGGAAGTTTTTAAGTAGAGACTGGACAGCCATTTGTCCGAAATGGTATAGGGTTTCCTGCCTGAGCAGGGGGTTGGACTAGATGACCTTCAAGGTCCCTTCCAACTTTACTATTATTATTATTATTATTATTATTATTATTATTATTATTATTATTATTATTATTATTATTATTATTATTATTATCTTTTACTTCCATTATATAACATTAATTATATTTAACAAACCCATACTTGTATGCTGGTCTCAAAACCAGGAGACTGTGAGTTCTAGTTCCGCTTTAGGCGTGAAACCCATCTGGGTCACTTTTGGCAAATCACCAGGAGACAGTGAGTTCTAGTCCTGCCTTAGGCATAAAAGTCAGCTGGGTGACTATGGGCCCATCACCAGGAGACGGTGAGTTGTAGTTCTGCTTTAGGCATGAAAGCTGGCTGGGCGACTTTGGACCAATCGCCAGGAGATGGGTGAGTTCTACTCCCAGCTTAGGCAAGAAAGCCATCTAGGTGATCTTGGCTCACTTGCCCTCTCTCAGACCAACCCACCTCACAGGGTTGTGGTTATGGGAAAACAGAAAGAAGAAGGAGTATTAAATAGGCTTGCTGCCTGGAGTTCTTCATAAAAAAGACAATAAAGACAGGATATATTTTTCCTATCCTGCTCTATGGAGTAGAGAGTTGGTCTCTGACAGAAGTCCACCTGAAGAGACTAGAAGCATTTGAAATGTGGATTTACAGGTGGCTGTTACGTATATGCTGGGTTGACAAGATCAGAAATGAGGAGGGGATAAGCCGCCTGGGAAAGCCAAGGGAAATCATCAAAACAATTAAAAAACGAACATTAGAATATTTCGGACACGTGATGCGACACCCAAAAAAATACGGCATACTCCATTTAATCCTCCAGGGAAAGATGGAAGGCAAACGAGGTCCAGGCAGAAGAAGAACATCGTGGCTTCAAAATCTAAGGGACTGGTTTGGACAAAACTCAGCAGCACTTTTTCGTGCGGCAGCTGATAAAAACAGGATCGCCAACATGATCGCCAACGTCCGATAAAGGATGTGGCACACGAAGAAGAAGATGCTTGATAAATTTCTAGAGAAACTCCAGAGCAGTGTTTCTCAATATCAGCCACATTAAGGTGGGTGTCCCAAAGGTGCTTTTTCAGGAGGCAACTGGGCTTTCTTGTTTTTCTTTGAAGATGTGTCGCTTCTCATCCCAGAAGCTTCTTCACTCTTCAGCTCTGACTGGATGGTGGGGAATGGAAGGATTTATACTCCTTGCAGACAGCTGGTCATTTGCACTCTTTTAGAGAGTCGTTGAGGCCACCTGGAGGTTTATCTGTGTCCTCAGGGTCACAGGGAGTATGAAATAGATTTCCAGAAAACATTGCATACTACAGGAACCATTTGTGCTTCAGTTTGAGATGCAGACAACACACACTCACCCCCAACGGCCTGTGCCTGTCTTCAACAGTGAAGGGACACAGGGCAGAAAAGAGTTTGCAGCCAAGAAGCTCCACACACATTTGCACTATTTAGGTGACCCTGAGGACACAGATAAACCTCCAAATGGCTCAACGACTCTCTAAAAGATTGCAAATGACCGGCTGTCTGCAAGGAATATAAATCCTTCCATTCCCCACCATCCGGTCAGAGCTGAAGAAACTTCTTGGATGAGAAGCGAAACGTCTNGCGCGGGCGGTATTGGGAGCGACGCGTCGCTCCCATGTAACGCCGCTGCTGCGCGAGCTGCACTGGCTGCCAGTGGCCTTCCGGGTACGCTTTAAGGTGTTAGTTACCACCTTTAAAGCGCTCCATGGCATAGGACCGGGATACCTCCGAGACCGCCTTCTGCCACAGACTCCCTCCCACAGACCGGTACGCTCCCACACAGTGGGCCTCCTCAGGGTGCCGTCGGCCAAGCAATGTCGGCTGGCGACCCCCAGGGGGAGGGCCTTCTCTGTGGGTGCCCCCACCCTCTGGAACGAGCTACCCCCCGAGATCCGGACGATTCCGGATCTCCTAACCTTCCGCCGCGCCCTCAAGACATGGCTTTTTCAGCAAGCGGGACTGACCTAGGGTGGATTTTAAATAGGGATAATTTTTAATGATTTTAATAAGAGACACAGCTACAAATATTTGGTTTTTAATTGGCTTTTATTGGGGAAATGTACTATGTTGTTTTAATATGCTGTGAGCCGCCCTGAGTCCCGTGGGGAGAAGGGCGGCATATAAGTCTTAAAATAAATAAATAAATAAATAAATAAATAAACCACGACCTGGATGACGGAGAATCTCCATAGACATTAAGATGGCTGGACTTCAACTCCCACAATTCTCCCAGCCATCAGGGAGAATTTTAAGGTGGCTGAGGTTGAGAAACACCACTCTAAGTGCGTTTAGCAGGGTAGATTACACGTTCTCTGCAAAGAGAGACATCTCTGTCAGTGTTTAAAATGTACAGTAAGGAGATTAAGTGACACACAGAGACGCACCCGGGGAAAATCTGGACTTCACATCAATTACTGCAGACGTTCCAAGCCATCCCCAAGGCAAATCCTCCTCCTCTTTATTCATGTGGAGCCACACATTTATTTAGGATATATTTAATTGTCCTTTAACAAAAGGCCCCAGAGCAACATCAAATAAAATGATAAAAGTAATAAAGAGCTAAATGGAAAGAGGCAGTTAAAAAAAAAAAGAAGAAGAAGTTAAAATGAAATCAAACCTGCAGGACAGATACAAGGAGTGGGACATCTGCTGACATTAAGACCTACGATACTCAGGTAAAATGATCGAAAAGACATCAAGGTGGGTGTCAGGTGGGTCTGGCTGAGAAGAGGCAGGGTTTCTCCACCATCTGGACTCAGCCAAAGGGTTTCTTGCCTTACTGTCTCTGGCCAATCAAGTAGAAAAAGAGTAGAGTAGAGTAGAGTAGAGTAGAGTAGAGTAGAGTAGAGTAGAGTAGAGTAGAGTAGAGTAGAGTAGAGCAGAGTAGAATAGAATAGAATATATAGAATATAGAATATAGAAAATAGAAAATAGAATAGAATAGAGTAAAGTAGAATATAGAATATAGAAAATAGAATAGAATAGAATATAGAGTAGAGTAGAATATATAGAATATAGAATAGAATAGAGTAGAATATAGAATATAGAAAATAGAATAGAATAGAATAGAATAGAGTAGAATAGAGTAGAATATAGAAAATAGAAAATAGAATAGAGTAGAGTAGAATATATAGAATATAGAATAGAATAGAATAGAGTAGAGTAGAATATAGAATATAGAATATAGAAAATAATAGAATAGAATAGAATAGAATAGAATAGAATAGAATAGAATAGAATAGAATAGAATAGAATAATAGAATAGAGTACAATATAGAATATAGAATAGAATAGAATAGAATAGAATAGAATAGAATAGAATAGAATAGAATAGGATAGAATAGGAATAGGAATAGGAATAGAGCTGGAAGGGACCTTGGAGGTCTTCTAGTCCAGCTCCCTGCTCAAGCAGGAGGACCTATACCATCTCAGACAAGTGACTATCTAGCCTCTTCTTAACAATCTCCAGTGATGGAGTGGCCACGATTTCTGTTCCACTGGTTAATTGTCCTCACTGTCAGGAAGTTTCTCCTTAATTCCAGGTTGCTTCTCTCTTTGGTCAGTTTCCAACCAGTGTTTCTTGTCCTGCCCTCTGGTGCTTTGGAGAATAACGCGACCCCCTCGTCTTTGTGGCAGCCCCTCAGTGGATGGATGATATTTTCAACGAAAGATAAAAAAAAAATGTTCCACTGCAATAGGCAAGGCGTTCAAACTTTAAACATCCATATTCTACTAAAAATGGATCTTTCCAGGAATGCGTGGCTGCAGTTCACAGCAAAACTGCTGCCTCTCCCGCCTATCTGCCTATTGAGAGGCTCATAAAGACGTGTGACCTCATCTTGCTTGGAATGTTCTCCATCCAGCTCTGTTTCCTTTGGATGCTGTTTGATTCGGGAAGAAATAATGGATTCTTTCTTTCATTATCCTTTTTTAGGAATGTATGGGGCTGCTGCTATCAATCCCCTATTTGGCAAGGGTCGGCTAAGCTGAGAAGTCTTTTTCTACCTGGTGTCAGCGTGAGAAACTCAGTTCTCCAAACTATCCCCTTATCATCTGGAGAAAAAAGCTCTTATAAATTCAGAGAGGGCAAGGAATCCGTCGTTTCATTTGCACATAACGAGCCAAATGTCCTGTATGATGAATGCATTGCCCTATTTTCTGCAGTGAGCCTCTAATATGCAAGGGAACCACTAGGGGCAGTGTGTACTATAAGTTCAATTCACTGTTCTATTTTCCCTACTCAGCCTAGATAGAATATGCAAAATACACACCGCGAGGTAGTTACACGTTCTATAGCTTCACCATTTAGCCTATTATAGCTCTGTAGCCTGCACTATCCATGTGATTCATCAGGGGGAAGCATCTCCATAGGATAAATATTATTTTGCCTATTTTCCTCACTGAACTGGCAAAAGGCAAGTGAGAAATAATAATAATAATAAAGTTGGAAGGGACCTTGGAGGTCATCGAGTCCAACCCCCTGCTCAGGCAGGAAGCCCTATACCATTTCGGACAAATGGCTGTCCAGTCTCTTCTTAAAAACTTCCAGTGTTGGAGCATTCACCACTTCTGGAGGCAGGTAGTTCCACTGGTTAATTGTTCTGTCAGGAAGTTTCTCCTTAGTTCTAGGTTGCTTCTCTCCTTGATTAGTTTCCATCAGTTGCTTCTTGTCCTGCCTTCAGGCGCTTTGGAGAATAGCTTGACTCCCTCTTCTTTGGGGCAGCCTCTGAGATACTGGAAGGCTGCTATCATGTCCCCCTTCATCCTTCTCTTCGTTAAACTAGACACACCCAATTCCAGCAACCGTTCCTTATATGTTTTAGCCTCCAGTCCCCTAATCATCTTTGTTGCTCTTCTCTGTACTCTTTCTAAAGTCTCAACATCTTTTTTACATCATGGTGACCAAAACTGGATGCAGTATTCCAAGTGTGTCCTTACCAAGGCCTCGTAAAGTGGTATTAACACTTCACGTGATCTTGATTCTACCCCTCTGTTAATGCAGCCCAGCACTGTGTTGGCTTTTTTGGCAGCTGCAGCACACGGCTGGCTCGTATTTAGGTGATTGTCCACTAGGACTCCGACATCCCTCTCACAGTTACTACTATTGAGCAAGGTACCCCCTATACTATACCTGTACATTTGGTTTTTCTTGCCTAAATGTAGAACCTTGCTTTTTTCACCACTGAATTTCATTTTGTTAGATAGCGCCCAGTGTTCAAGTCTGTCCAGGTCCTCCTGTATCTTAAGCCTGCCTTCTGGAGTGTTGGCTATTCCTGCCAGCTTGGTGTCATCCGCAAATTTGATGAGTTCAACATATAATCCTATTATAGTTCTCAAGCCTGTAATATCTGACTATAGGGGTGGAATGCACAATACCCAAGAGATCTATCATGGGGCAGTATGTTGGCCAATATTGGCCTAATACAAGAGTAGGCAATCTTGGCTCTTTTATGACTCAGCCAAGAAGCTTCTTCAATTCTAACTTCAGTTCCAACTGAAACTTCAGTTAGAACTCAAGAAGCTTCTTGGAC
>NW_015390849.1:19407-26919 GCF_001527695.2 Protobothrops mucrosquamatus | reverse complement strand
CTCAAGCCTGTAATATCTGACTATAGGGGTGGAATGCACAATACCCAAGAGATCTATCATGGGGCAGTATGTTGGCCAATATTGGCCTAATACAAGAGTAGGCAATCTTGGCTCTTTTATGACTCAGCCAAGAAGCTTCTTCAATTCTAACTTCAGTTCCAACTGAAACTTCAGTTAGAACTCAAGAAGCTTCTTGGACGAGAAGCAAAACAATTTCAAAAGACGAGACCAAGAAAGTCCAGTTGCCTTAGGGAAAAGCACCGGTGGGCCTTAACTTATGATCTGAAGTCACCCAATTTTGTGATCTTTTTTGTCACAGTTCTTTAGAGTCTCACTGCAGTTGTTAAATGAATTATGTGGTCATTAAGCAAATTCAACTGCCCCCATTGACTTTACTTTTGGGAAACTAGCTGGGACCCCCAGGGGGAGGGCCTTCTCTGTGGGTGCCCCCACCCTCTGGAACGAACTACCCCCCGAGATCCGGATGATTCCGGATCTCCTTACTTTCCGCCGCGCCCTCAAGACATGGCTTTTTCAGCAAGCGGGCCTGACCTAGGGAGGATTTTAGGCAGGGATAATTTTAAGTATAATTTTAATTGGAACACAGCTTCGAATATTTGGTTTTTAATTTGGTTTTAGAGGGGTTTTTATTTTTATTGATATGTGTATCTGTTTTAATATGCTGTGCACCGCCCTGAGTCCTGCGGGAGAAGGGCGGTATAGAAATTAAATTAATAATAATAATAATAATAATAATAATTAAGGGACCCTAGGACATAAACACATGCTGGTTCCCAAATGGCCAAATTTTGATCACGTGACCATAGGATGCCGCGATGGTCATTAAGTATGAGAACCAATCACAAGTCACTTTTTTTCAGGGCTGTTGCAACTTTGAATGGTCGCTAAACAACGGTTGCAAATCGAAACACATGATTGTAAAGAAATGGAACATGGTTGTCCTCCTAACAAAAAACATGGAACTTGTCTCTCAAAGATGGCCTAGCGCCAGAGTGTGGGAATTTGGCCAAGTTTTAAAAAGAGAACAATTTTTAAAAGGGAGACAAGGAGAGATCCAGGAAATTACAGGCCAATCATTTTAACATCAGTTCCAGGAACATCAGGAGAAACAATTACACTTACAAAAATAACTCCTACAGAGGGAGAGTCTTTTCTGAGGGAAAACCATCACTGAAGGTTGCAAAGACTGAGCTTGCTTCGCAGTCAACGGGCACGGGAGTAGAGGCAATCCTATCGGTGTAGGATGGTTTCATTTTCAAAAGGTCTTTGAACTGAGTTTGCCCGGAGTGAACTAAATTGTCCATAGCTGGGGGTAAAAAGAAACCGAATCTGCTGAAAGTCTCAGTGCTTCTTAATTTTTGTGGAAATTTTATTTATTTCTTTAAAGCATTTCTGTAGCACTGCATATAACATACAGTGATATATAAAGTGAAATATATCATGTTATATATATATTATATATATACTAGCTGTACCCAGCCACGCGTTGCTGTGGCTGAGTCTGGTAAAAGCGTGTGTTGCTTTTACATCCAACAGATGGCGCTGTTTTTCAAAAAAAGCATGTTTTTACCTGTCACAGGTGTGACATCTATATAATATAGGTATATACATATATACATATATACATACATACATACATATATATATATATATATATATATATATATATATATATATATATATATATATATATATATATATATATATATATANTTCAAAATTTGGGCACTCCGTCCTGGCATGTCTTTACAGCAGTTGCAGCATCACCTGGTCACCATTTCTCACATTCTCAGCCAGTTTCTGACAAGCAAAGTCCATAGGAAAAGCCAGGTTCACGTAACAAGGGCAGCAATCCTCTTATCGACCCGGGCAAAAAAGATCATAACATCAGGCAAGACCACTTTGCTTAACAACATAAATTCTGGTCCCAGTTGCGGTCGTTAAGTTGAGGAAACCGAATCTGCTGAAAGTTTCAGTGCTTCTTAATTTTTGTGGAAATTTTATTTATTTCTTTAAAGCATTTCTGTAGCACTGCATATAACATACAGTGATATATAAAGTGAAATATATCATGTTATATATATACTATATATATATACTAGCTGTACCCAGCTACCTGTATTTGTGTTTGGGCCTGCATGCACGTACATGTGCATAGAGAGTGATGGGACAAACAAACTGTGACTCCTTGCCTATTTGTGTTGGCTTTGTGAGCCTGATTAAGTGGTCAGCGTTCAAAATTACGCTCAAGAACAAAACAGATCCTTCCCTGCAGCTTGAAAGAGCCAAACAAAGTGGAGAGGAAGAAGAACAGATCCTTCCCTGCAGCCTGCCAGAGCACATCAGCGCACACGTAGACACATACATGTACATATGCACACACAGAGAAACATGCACAGACCCACACACATACATGCACATAAACACATGCATGCGTGTTTGCACACAGATACACACCCCAGATACACACAGCCCCAGATACAGCCAATGCTCCGGGTTGCCCTCTTTTGGCACTCAGGGCTGCAAAGGAGGATTTCCAAGCATAACAGGAAGCGAGACAAAGGCAGGAGACCTTATCTCGGCTGCTCAGCTTCCCAGACCTGGCCTTTCAACCCGTGCAAACATTCCAACGGAGAGGAAGGGGGCCAAGTTTGCAAGTTCCCCACTTCCTAAGGGAGGAATTGAGCCGGGCGTGAGGTGTGCAGGGGATAAAGAAGCTGCTTCTGAGCTTTCCCTGGCGGTGACCCTTNGTGAATGCTCCAACACTGGAAGTTTTTAAGAAGAGACTGGACAGCCATTTGTCTGAAATGGTATAGGGTTTCCTGCCTGAGCAGGGGGTTGGACTAGATGACCTCCAAGGTCCCTTCCAACTTTATTATTATTATTATTATTATTATTATTATTATTATTATTATTATTATTATTATTATTATTATTATTATTATTATAGTCCAGATGTAACAGTGGCATTTTCAATTATTTCATTTATCCTATTTTTTATTTTTATTTTTTGCAAGCCGAGCATTCCAGTCTGGATAAAAACAGGCATATCTGGAGTTTTAGCCTTTCTTTCCCTTTCGCGGCCAAAGAAAATGTACCCTCGCATTCCGCTGCTTGTTTGACGAAGGGAGCCCTGACGCGATGGGAAAAACGAGAAGCTTGGAATCCTCGTCACAAATTTATCGCGCTCCTGGGGGAACAAGCAAACTATGAACAGAATGCCAATTTTCCTAAGCTCTCCCTAAGTCTCCCACTTTCACTTCCTTCGCCCTTTTTGTTTACGGCAGGTGGCAGCACTAGGTCAAAGCGGCCTGAGCCTCAAGCAGGGAGACCAGCAAAGAACTGTACAAAAATTTGGAAAGCATCGTAAAAGGAAGCCAGGGAGAAGCATATCTGAATCACCCAAGAAAGCTACATAGGTATGTCACCAGGAACCAGCTCAGTTCATAGGGGCTTTCCCTTTCATTGTATCCACGATCTATGACAAGCCAGGATCTCTGTCTCTCCCACTCTTTCTCTCGCCCACTCTCTTTTAAGTAGCATCTCTATTTATTCTCTGTCTCTATCTATCATCTTTCTCTCTCATTCTCTCTCTTATTTATCTATCATCTCATCTAGCTTTCTCATCTCTCTATATCTCTCTATTTCTTTCTCTATTTGTTCTCTCTCTCTCTCTCCTCTCTCTCTCTCTCCACCTATCTATCTATCTATCTATCTATCTATCTATCTATCTATCTATCTATCTATCTATCTATCTATCTATCTATCTAATCCACAGGTCTCAAACTCGCCACATCACATGACGTGTTGCGACGTATTGCAACTTTTTTTGCACTGCTGGAGCTGGGGTGGGTGACATCCCTTATCAAATCTATCATCTATCTCATCTCTCTATCTAGCTTTCTCATCTTTCTCTCTATATATATATCATTCCCTTTCTCATCTCTATCATCTCTATATTTCTTTCTTTCTTTCTTTCTTTTTCTATCTATCTATCTATCTATCTATCTATCTATCTATCTATCTATCTATCTATCTATCTATCTATCTACTATCGACCTATCTCTATCTATATATCTATCATCTTTATTATCGCTCTCTCTCTCTTTTAATATTTCTACTTCTGCCATCTAATGCTAATCTATATTCATCACATTTTCAGGCTTCAATGCTTTTGTGAAAATTCAGTAGTTCTTCAGAGAGAAAAGGAAAAAAAAATTCTCTACAAATAACTTTCCCAGCTCATCAACTACTAATTCTATAAGCTTTAAAAAATTTTTAACCTAATCATCACATTTAATTCAGGAAGGGACCTAGATAAAACCTAGCCGGGAATCTAGGACAGGGTTAGAAACGAATCACACACAATCCTCCCAACATCTTCGATGCGCTTTATTCACAAGTAACAAATAAACAGAAGCAAAATAATAAATACCGAAAGGAGAATTGAACTGCAGATGTTTCGTGCTTAGCCAAGATAGCAATATTTCTCTTTTCTTAGGAATGAAGAGTTTTACCCGATAAGAGAAAAGTTTTTTTTTATTGTTTTGAAATGACATTTACTACCCGGGGAATTTGGAAGAGGGGAATTATGTTGGAGATTTGCTTATTCACTCAGGTGTCAACTTTGATTAGGGAGCAGGAAGATTCAGACGTTAAGTGATGTTAGTCCTGGGGAGACGTGAGACTTCTAAAACATCCAGGGTTGCAACTGTGAAGTTGAAAATAAATCTGAAAAGGGTCAATTGTCAGCTACTTCCATAATGTAGCCAAGGAAACTGCACAGGTACACCCTAAGGGTCAGATCAGAGCTTAGCTGAAAAGAGATTTTACCCTGTGGACACAGACATCGATCCAAACTTCTAGAGCACAGCAATGGACAGAATAGAGCAGTGGTGGCGAACCTATGGCACGGGTGCCAGAGGCAGCACTCAGAGCCCTCTCTGTGGGCACACGTGCCCTCGCCCCAGTCCTAGGCCTTCAGCTGGGTTTTATAAAACCTTTTCGCTTTAGGCCTCCGCCGCCGTGTGCAAAAAAACCCAGAAGGTTCAATCAGTCAATTTCAACTTCTCGCGGGAAAAAAAAGATCTTGCAAAGTTGGAATTGATTGAACTTTTTAGTCCCACCCAGTCTGCTGTTACCACTGCAGCCACGCCCACCCAATGGGCTACACCCACCCAGCACTCAACGGTGCATAAATGGGTTTTGGGTTGCAGTTTGGGCACAGTCTCTAAAACAGTGGTTCTCAACCTTTTTAATGTTGCGACTCCCAACCGGTCATAAGTTGAGGACTAAACCGGTCGTAAGTCGAGGACTAAACCGGTCGTAAGTCGAGGACTAAACCGGTTGTAAGTCGAGGACTACCCAACCGGTCGTACGTTGAGGACTTTCCCTGCCCGGGAGCGCCGCGCATGCGTGGTTCCGCCCCCTGCGCCGGCCGAGGCGTAGCTGGCAAGCGGCAGAGACGGAGCAGGCTGACCACCAGCTGGCCCAGCCCAAGGGAGGTAAGGCACCCGCCGGAAAAGGGGAAAAAAATGGCGGACAGCCTTGCTTGGCGACCCCCGTGAAATGGTCGATCGACCCCAAATGGGGTCGCAACCCATAGGTTGAGAACCGCTGCTCTAAAAGGTTTGCCATCACTGGAATAGAGAGTTAGGCTAGCACGGAGGTGCCAAAGTAAGTGGCTACAAAACCAACCTAAAACGGAATTATGGCTGTCTATGGGTGGTGGTTGCATGTCTGCAGCCCTGTTTCAATTCACCTGAAGGAAATTCATCTGGATTGCCAAATGAAGGCCAATTAGATGAAACAAATGTTTTTTTTATAATAAAAAAAGGTCATAAAAATGCCCCTCACTGGAAAAAGCTATATACTAGAACAGGACAGATTCAAGCCCAGCCTGAAAAGCTAATTTTCTACCTCGGCTTGCACAATTATGCTTCAGCAGATCTGTTACCAATCCAGCAGCTGCATTTTATGGATCATGCTTCATTGGATTGGTTTTCCTTTGATATTGTTCTTAGCGTAGGGGGCAAATCCAGCCTGTGGGCTTTCCACCAATTGTTCCAATCCATAAAATGGGTGTTTTCGGTAACTAAGTTGAAAGCATCAAGTTCTTCTTCTTCTTTTTCAAATGCATGCAGCTAAGCAGCCCATTAGACCAGCTTCTAATTGCAGCCTGAAGGCTAACCTTGATTTGTCCATTCCTTTCCCCCCCACCAGGACAACTAGGCTGAGATTTGATCTCTGCTTTGATCAGCTATTAGGAGAGGAAGCTCCACTTTCTCCCTTCATCCTCACATAAAAGAGTTTTCCGGCTCCATGGAAGGACTGCTAACACAGGCACTTCTCCCAAAGCTCCCCGCCTCGGTCATGCGTGAACACGCGCCTTCTAATGCGCTTTTTTCCGCTTCTTTCACACAAATGACAGCCGCTCGGTGTTTACATTGGCGCCTGCAAAGCTTGCAGAATGGGACAAAACCAGCCTGCCTAACTGGCCGAGGGACTTCCCTTTCAACAGCCTTAAGTTCTCAACAAAGGGCCCATAAGCCAAGGGAGGCTTAGCAGCGAGAGAGTCTCACGCTGGCACGGAAGGTGCAAAGACAGGCATCAAAAGCCAAAAGAGAGAGAGAGAGAGAGAGGGAGAGAGAGAGAGAGAGAGGGAGAGAGAGGAAAGGCAGTAGACCAAGAGTGGCTTCAGGCAGGAGGATAAAAGTTTTCACTGTGGATCAGAGCCGGGATGGTGCACCAGATCATTGAAGTGAGCAAAAGTTGGTGTTTGGCTGTGCGGCAGGGAAATGAAAAAACAAAAAAATCCATGAGAGCTGAAACCAGGCAGAGGAGACAGAAGGAAGAGAATTCCCTCCTATTTTCCAGTTTAGATGGGCCTAAAACAGCTGACCTGGGGGATGACTTCAGCTTGTCCTTGGAAAGTCAATTGAGGGACTTTCCACTCAGCTGCCAATACCGTGATGGAATTGCATTGTCTTCGGAGCAGCAACATCTCACGGTGGGCTGAACAAGGAAGCTTAAGAAACACAGGAAGTCTCCCTTCCATTGTGGTGGACACACAAGGCAGCTTGACCTCATCCTGGTGCTCTCCAGAGATTTGTGCCTTGATGTCCATAGATGGCCACGTTAAAAGTTGTGGGGCTCAGAAGCCCAACATAGCTGAGGAGGACTGTTGGAGAAAGGCTGGTGTTGTCTAAAAGGTATCTCAGATACTTACTTCACTTGGATTACTTGGATTACTGCCTTGAGCAGAGATTAAATTGGAAGACCTCTAATGTCCCTTCCAGCTCTGTGATTCTAGGTTCTAAGATAAGATGGGTAAGAAAGAACTTGTTACACGATGGCGGGGAATCAAAACCAAGCCTGCCTCCCCCAATCTGGCCTCTCTCCAAATGGGTCGATTTCAGCCTACATAGCTATTCTTGAGAATCTTGGGACATGTTGCGGACACGTAAAATGAGGCAAGGTTACTTTTATCTG
>NW_015390849.1:5664-19281 GCF_001527695.2 Protobothrops mucrosquamatus | reverse complement strand
TTCCAGCTCTGTGATTCTAGGTTCTAAGATAAGATGGGTAAGAAAGAACTTGTTACACGATGGCGGGGAATCAAAACCAAGCCTGCCTCCCCCAATCTGGCCTCTCTCCAAATGGGTCGATTTCAGCCTACATAGCTATTCTTGAGAATCTTGGGACATGTTGCGGACACGTAAAATGAGGCAAGGTTACTTTTATCTGGTTGTGCCCGCCATTTTGGAGACAGCGGCCATTGCTACACACATGCCTGCTAGGATTAGAAATCCACTCGTCTGTAGATGTACTACCTGAGATGTTTAAAAATTTGGTCCTTTTTATTTTACCATGGTTGCCTCTGGGGAAGGTCAGACCAGAGATGGCATCACTTCCAAGAAAGTTCTGTCAAGTGGAATCACAGAAAGCACTAAAAAAAAACAACCAAAAATGTTGGTTGGTCTCCCAGTCAGAAAGTTACTTCAGATCAACTTTCCATCCTTGGTAGAGAATCCTGGCAAGGTTTGCTTCTGATATCTCCAGGATCACTCTGGTTGTGAGCATCTGAGCCATGCAGAACAAAATTGGGTGTCTTCTCTTGGTCCCTTTCAAGAAACTGTAGGCATTTTGGTAGTCATTTCAGAAGTTCTCTGGGTTTTCCCCCCACCATCTGAGGAAGGATTTTCTGGGTCCAAAATCCACATGATGGTTCTAGGCTTCCCCAGAACAAAGACAAAGGCTGCTGTCTTTGGAGGCCAAACCCATAGTCGTTACGTTCTGTGACTGTTCTAGATACCAGATGCTTTGAGGAGGAGAAGAAAACATAGGGCCAACAGAAGGAAAGAAGTTCTTCTTGGTATCATAATGCAAGGCTGAAGGATCCAATCTCCTCATTTCTTGTGGTGGTGCATATCTTCCATTCCAACCCGGCCCCAGACACCCACCACGAAGGATTCAATCTCGCACTCATTGGTCCCTCTGGCAATGCGGAAGTAGCCGTGCTCACCCCATGCCTTGCCCCAGGAGTTGGCTGCAATCTGAAGACAGGGATAGAATAGGCTATGAAAAGGGGTTTCCAACAGAAGAACATTGCTGCTTGTCTAATATTGGAGTTGTAGACTTTTCTAGACTTTTTAAAATGCTTATGACAACCCTGGAGCACAGGTCACCAGGGAACATTGGTCACTGGTGAGAGCGAGTTTGACCTAGTGGTTAAGGCAGCAGGATAGGAAGCAGCAGACTGTGAGTTTTAGTCCCACCTTAGCTATGGAGTTCAGTTGGGTGGCTTTAGGCCAGTCCATCTCTCTCAGCCCAACTCACCTGACAGAGGAGAAAGATGTGTTGGGTATGCTTGCCCTCTTGAGTTATTGGTCAAAATAATAAAGGCAGGATATAAATAAAATAAATAAATAAACTAGTGCAGCATTGTGTCTATGAACATGAATTTGGGCAAGCTGCAGGAGACAGGAGAGGACAGGAGAGGCTGGCATGCTATGGTCCATGGGGTCACAAAGAGTTGGACGTGCCTTAGCGACTGAACAACAACAAGAATGATGCCGAAGGTGCTGGATGTCATCTCAGCTGGGGGGTCTTGAGTAAGAGGAGCAAGGAAGAAACACATAATAGCATGTGTGTGTGATGATCTCATCAAGCCATTACCTTGATTTGTGTAATTACCTTGATTTGTAGATACTGGGACCAGTATGTAATGGTCCATAGTATCTTTGAACAGTCGCTAAGCAACCAGTCATAAGTTGAAGCTAAGAACAAGTTCTGGTCGCTAAGGGAATCCAGTTAGGATAATAGGCCAGATTTTTTTCAGAAGTGTAATAATTTCCAGATGTATGGCCCTCAACTCCCAGAATTCTTAGAATTGCCTGTGCTGGGTGAGGATTCTGGGAGTTGAAGTCCACGTGGCTTAAAGTTACCAAGATTGAGAAACACGGATCTAGATGGAAACCTCTGGCTGACCTGGTTAAGTGAATTGTGTTGAAGCATGATATTGTGAACTTATTGACAGAAGAAATACATCTACTCTCGTCCTTGGTGGCACTCACCCAATATTTCCGATTTGACCCATCCAGCTTCCGTTCTTCTCCCCATCTGTGGTTAAAAAAAAACAAACCAAACAAAGCATTTGTTCAACTGCTAACACATCTGTAAGGTTGCAAGATGGAGAAGACAATCATGGGAAAAAGAGAAAGTAGGCAATCTAGTCTTCTCAGGATGGATCTTAGGATTTTTGAAAACTATACATGGAAACATGGGAAAGAAACCAGAATGAACATAGAACACAAAAATTAAAAAGAAACGCAGACTCAACGGAAGATATTGACAATGTGCCATCTTCACAGCTTCAAACTCTAGCAGTTACGTGGGTTTTCTTCATGACAATCTGTCCCCAATTCTGGTCCTTCAGACCTTCCAACATTGTACCCATCAACCCTATAATAAAGTCCATCCATCTTGCTGCCGATCATCAATTTTTTCCTCTTTCCTTCTACCTTTTCCAGAATGACTGACTTCTCCAGAGACCTAGGACTTCACGTAATGTGTTCAAACGAGGAAAATTTGAGTCTCAAGTGAGAATTCTGGAATAATTTGTGATCAGGGGCCCAACCATTTTACTGTGTCCCCTTACAATGTAATCATTTTCAGCAAGTTCAGTTGCATATAAATTCTACTAATAAATACAGGTAATCCTTAATTTATGAGCTTCTCTAAGGAAGATGGGTGGTTAATAGGATGGATGGATGGATGGATGGATGGATGGATGGATGGATGGATGGATGGATGGAGAGAGAGAGAGAGAGAGAGAGAGAGAGAGAGAGAGAGAGAGAGAGAGAGAGAGAGAGAGAGAGAGAGAGAGAGAGAGAGANGTTACAAAACTGACGTTTGTGGGTGTGTGTACAGTGATTGACTACGTGCGAAAGGTAAATAAAAGATTAATAAGATGTGAGTTCCGGCACCTTTTTTCTTACAAAAAAAGCACTGACAGTAGCTATCTAAAATGAACAGGTTGAGATAAATTCATCATGGTGACCAGGAACATAGAGGAGTGAGGGATAAATAAGTGGTTTTACTTTCAGTTGTCAACTTGTCATACAGAAAAGGCAATAGAGGAACACATCTCTCAGACTAATGGTGTGCTGTGTAAGAGGAAGTTATTTATTTTGCCTGTCTGAAATCAGCATTACCGGCTGATTCTCAGTCTGAGTAATGAGAAAAATGGATGAAAACTTCGCCTTATGTTTTTACTCCATGCCGTACATGACTTGACCCATTTCAATCTTCAGTTGACTTTTTTCCAAGTGGAAGGATCCCAAACTTTCTAGCCTTTTCTTAACGGAAAGGACTACCTATAGTTTTCAGTTTTCCTCACCCTGTTATCTACTGCTGGAACCACCGTGCCAAAACAAACACAACTTTCACATTTCTCATTAGACAAAGTATTCACTCACAAAGGAACACCTTGGATTTGGGTTTCTCAATTGATTTCCAGTGATCTCACTCACCCAGTAATTTTGACGGAATGGGTACCATGTCGTCGGTACTGTTCTGGCTTCCCAGCTGCTACAGGAGTATGCTGGTAAATCCCACTCTGATACACAAAGAAGTCTTCATGCACTTCCATGATGGCTGCAGAGGAATGGAAAGGAGGTCAACTGTAAATCTAGGCTAGGAAAGAGTCTGAGGTGAACACTCCATTCCTCATAACGCAACTACCACACTACAAAAGTTAAGTCTAGAGCTGAACAGAAAGAGCTCATTGAATTCTCCAACCAATGTCTATACTTCTTGCAACAAAGAGGACGATGCACAAGCTCATGACATACAGAAACTTTGTTGTACCAATGAAAGAAAATATTTGTAGCTCAGGGTAGAAATGAAGGGTCCTTGGTGCTCTCTGAGCTTGCTTGTTTTCTTGCAGACGTTTCATTAACCTGATTAGTGCTGTTACCTAGTTGGGTAATGAAATGTCTGCAAGAAAACAAGCAAGCTCAGAGAGCACCAAAGACCCCTATTGCTGGTACAGAAGGTGGAACCAAGAAGGCCCTTCTTATGATCAAGAAACTTGGCCTGCTGATGGCAGTTGTGCTTTCCTGCCTTCCCCATCAAGCTAAACAAGCATAATGACACTTGACCAGACACATTTTGCACTCTTCATTTATGCAGTTGTAGAAAGCTGAAGAGCAGAGTTTAGCCCTCTCAAGATGAACCACCGCCAAGCTTCTGAAGATCAGCCATAACTGCACCTTAGGCAGGGGTCCCCAACCCCCCGGTCTGTGGACCAGCACCGGTCCATGGCATGCTAGCAATGGGACCGTGCAAGCAAGTGAAGCCCCATCTGTGGAATGCAGGCAGCATGCAAAACCACACCCCCTCTGGTCCGCGGAAAAATCTCTCTAGACCAAACTGGTCCCTGGTACCCAAAAGGTTGGGGGCCGCCGTGGCATTTAACCCTGAGAGTTTTTTGGAAGCAAGTCTGGGCTGTTTCCTGATTAATTTTTGGCCTGGACTACCAAGGCTGCACATTATTGTCCCGAGACAGTGTTGCTCATTTTCCTTTTCCTGGTGACCTCCTGGACATGTCCACACAAGTTTTTAATAACATTATGGAAATGTTATTACTGTCTTCCTGGAGTTTTTGTTCTTTGGGTTTCCTTGCTATTTCCTTGGAAGACAGCCCTGGTATTTTCCATTCCCCATTGAAATGATAACCAGTTAAATCCTGGTTAATTTTGAGCTCAACCAAGCTTTGCTAGGCGCCACCACTTTCTTGCCCATCCTGCTTAAAACTGGTGTGGAAGAAGCTTTGTGGGTCAAAGGCAAACTCGCCACTCACTTCAGACTGACTGAATTTACCCACTTTCTAGAAGAATAGAATAGAATAGAATAGAATAGAATAGAATAGAATAGAGTAGAGTAGAGTAGAGTAGAGTAGAGTAGAGTAGAGTAGAGTAGAGTAGAGTAGATAGGAGTAGAGTAGAGTAGAGTAGAGTAGAGTAGAGTAGAATAGAATAGAATAGAATAGAATAGAATAGAATAGAATAGAATAGAATAGAATAGAATAGGAGCTGGAAGGGACCTTGGAGATCTTCTAGTCCAGCCCCCTGCTCAAACAGGAGGACCTATACCATCTCAGACAAGTGACTGTCTAGCCTCTTCTTAACAATCTCCAGTGATGGAGTGCCCACGATTTCTGACAGGAAGCTGTTCCACTGGTTAATTTTCCTCACTGTCAGGAAGTTTCTCCTTAATTCCAGGTTGCTTCTCTCCTTGATCAGTTTCCAACCATTGTTTCTTTTCCTGCCCTCTGGTGCTTTGTTGAATTACGTGACCCCCTCTTCTTGGTGGCAGCCCCTCAAATAATGGAATACTGCTATCACGTGTCCCCTATTTCTTCTTTTCTTTAGACTAGCCAAATTGGCGGAAGGCACCTGGTCATTGAACCCTCAATGTGTTCATACAAGTAGCTAAACTGGATCAAGTTAACCAAGATGAAAGCTATCCACACTTGAATGAAACTGCTAGATTAAATAATCTGGTTAAATGTGGATAGGGCAACATCATCAGTTCCTGCCAGCTATTGTAATAATTATGCTGTGAAAGCTATAGTGGTATGTTTCTAACTCCTTATGGCTTCCATCAAACTCACGTTTGACTTTTCAGCCAAAATACTTTATTCCTTCATATCGGAAAGAAAATTTACATTCCTACAACCAGCTAGACCAGGTGAAAGGTTTGTCGCTGAATGAATTGTGAGAAGCAACCTTGTATTTTAACTTGCTATATGAACCAGATCCTCATGTTAAGTCACCACATGGTTCATTTTCTTTGGTCACTGCATATTCTGTGAACACAGCCATTGTTCACAGCCCAACAACACTGCCTTTGTTCACTCAGGTTCAAGCTTCAGCATGTTGTGGGAATCCTATGATAGTCAATTATCTGTGGCTAAGAATGGCTCCTTTAAAAAAAAAACAGATCTCCTTTGATTCCTTCATTTATTTTATATTATGTTGTCTTTTCTGTCTTCTATTGTAGACCAATTCAAGGATATTTCCTTTGGCCTTCTTGAGAACAGAAAAGTGGATTGTTGCTTCCTAACCAGCTGAAGATTTGAGAGACCGCTGCGTAAAAAGCTAGCTGCAAACCTCTCCATTATTAGTGAGCATAACTTCGTCAGATCATAAGCACGCTGTTGTGAAGAAAATTAGAAAGTCTGTATGGGAATAAATAGGCTAAGTACAAAAAAAAATAAAATATGTTGCTGGAATTAACTTTCTTAGATTCTTTCCATGCACGATTCTCATGGAGTTTTCTTTAGCAAGATTTATTGAGATGGTCAATAGGTTACAAGAATTCCAGCAACTGGACTATTTCCAATTTAAAACCATTATGTCCCAGTGAACATTAGGGCAGAGACCTCCTGATTTTTTTTATGCGGTCTCGGGAGGGACATGGTCTGCTCACTGACACCGGAGGAACTTGCAACAGATTGTTTACATAGCAATCTCCTGATTCTTAGTAGTCTGGAAATAAATCATTTCAAAAAAAAATGCAGACATTAGATACTAATAAAGCGGGCAACTCAGCCACCACCTTCCAGTACATATCATTTCTCTTTGGTGTGACTTCCCACCCTGATGGGTATTTCAGAGAGTCCACCTCACCTTGCAGAGGTCCATTTTCCATTAACTCCTTCATGATCTCCTTCTCCTACAAAGAAAAGGCAGATGTTAGGTCAACAGAGAATCAAAAGCAATCGTCCCTTTCTCATGGGTTCTCCCTAAACGAGGAGGTCCCCTAGTTGAGGAGCTTATGTTCTCGTCAACTTAAGGGTCAAGTTGATCCTATTGTCATATTTCTCTATCTTGGTGCTCCCCAGTGTCCATCATCATCAGTCCCTATGGTTAGAGTCAGAGGATCAAACTGTGTGCTATAATACTGCACATTACATATTTATATGTAAGGGTATAGGTCTATACACATGTTGTATATACAGTAGCATGTTTATATGTGTGTTATGTACGTGTACACTTTTGAGAGCAGGCAACAGAATTTCATTTTTAATGTGTGCCAGTGTGCCCATGGCAAAAATGACAATAAAGGTTATCTTATTTAGAGAATGCCTGGTTAAACTGAAAATTGATATGTAATATCACAGAAGCGTTGCTTGAACAGGGTCCGTAAGATTATCTGGGACACTACACATTTGTTTCCCTTTCCCATAGACCAGTGGTTCTCAACCTGTGGGTCGGGACCCCATTTGGGGTCGATCGACCATTTCATGGGGGTCGCCAAGCAAGGCTGTCCACCATTATTTTTGTCCGCCATTTTTTTGTCCGCCATTTTTTCCCCTTTTCCAGCGGGTGCCTTACCTCCCTTGGGCTGGGCCATCTGGTGGTCGGTCTGCTCCGTCTCTGCCGCTTGCCAGCTACGCCTCGGCCGGCGCAGGGGGCAGAATCACGCATGCGCGGCGCTCCCGGGCAGGGAAAGTCCTCGACTTACAACCAGTTGGGTAGTCCTCGACTTACGACCGGTTTAGTCCTTGACTTACGACCGGTTGGGGTCGCGGCATTAAAAAGGTTGAGAACCACTGCCATAGACCCTGACCCCTTCCTCGCAAACTTTGCCAGCACAGTCAGAAGAAGAAAAAAAGGCAGGACTTACATTTGAGGAGAGACGATATGCAGGCGTGGATTGGTAAATATCATTGGAGTCCGTCTGTGAGTTGGGGCAACGTGCTGTGGCTTGTCTCTTTCCCCGGCCAGCGGAGCGGGTGTGCATCATGCAAGGTGGGCTGGTGAAGGAGCTCTCCTGGCTGGTGAACGGGTAGCATTCCTCAGTCACCACCCTAGAAGACGCAAGGGAGAAAAGAGAATGGTTTGGAGGTGGCTTGGAACTCAGGACCCCCTCCCAGGCTCGCTTCCCAAGATCAAACTGCTCATGAGCTAGCTTGGCCCTGCTTGAAGATGGTGGTGACAAATAGCGACCTGGAGAAACGTGATCCAGACTGTTGACTAACGCAAAGGCATTGAATCATAGAACCATGGAGTCATATGCTGCCCACCTTGTTGTGTTTCTTGAATCCAACTCTCCTCCTAGAGAAATGTGATCCAGACTGTTGACTAACACAAAGCCACTGACTCATAGAATCATATGCTGTCCACCCAATGTATCCTGAACATCTTTCTCCTGAACTTCTGCAGGAAACCAAGGATTGTCATACAAGAACAAAAGAGTTGGAACGGACCTTGTAGATCTTCTAGTTCAACCTCCTGCCCAAGGCAGGAAACCTTACGCCATCCCGGACAAATAACTGGCCAATCTTTTCTTGAAGATCTCCAGTGATGGAGCACCCACAACTCTGGGGTGCAAGCTGTTCCATTGATTAATTATTGTCACTGTCTGGAAATATCTCCTTTGTTCTAGTAATAGTCTAGTCAAATATCATCGTAGGTTGTACCCTTGGAAATGAAAGTGCCTTTCACTATCCCCATGTTGCTGGCCTTGTGGGAAAGTCCAAATTGTCCCAAGCTCATTTGCAGAAAAGGACCATTGGCCACTCACCCCTTCCTGCGCAGGAACCACCAGGCTCCGTCCACACGGCCTCCATTGCAGCCTTGTTGGTGCCGAGTGTTGCAAGACAACAGGTTCTGGGGGGACAAGGCAGGTCTCATGTGTCCCATGGAATGGATAGAGATCCGGTCAGAGGCCACCGCTGGAGAGAAAAAAGAAACCTGTGGTTAGAAACCTGTTGTGTTGCTTGCATCCAACTGTCCAGCTGCAGATCATGGGCTGAAAAATGGGAAGAAGGGGACTGAGGGCCAGTGAAGAGAGGGACAGAAACATTTAAGGGCAAGCCCATAAGCATGAGAAAAAGGAATCAGATCATCTTGAGAAGGTTGGTGCAAAATACATCCCTACGTATCTCTAGAGCAGGGGTCTGCAACCTTGAACACTTTTAAGACTTGTGGACTTCCGCTCCCAGAATTCCTCAGCCAGCTATGCTGAAGTCCACAAGTCTTAAAGTTGTCAAGGTTGCAGACCCCTGCTTTAGACCCTGCAGGTGCTTAAGAGATTTTCAGAAGCCGATCAAGGTTAAGTGGGAAGAAGAAATTCTCCTGGAACTGAAGTCAACAAGTCCAAAGAAATGGAGGGTCCTGTCGTTTGACCCCCTGTGCGGATGATATGGAGCTAAATGGACTGAGTATAGGTGGTCCTCGGGTTATGACCACAACTGGAACCAGAATTTCCGTTGTTCAGCAAGGCAGTTGCCAAGCCAGTCAAACTCAATTTCATGACCATTTTGGTTAAGCGAATTGCTGCAGTTCAGTAAATCTCAGGTTCATTGTGTCAATCTGGCTTCCCCCAATGACTTTGCTTGTTGGAAGCCAACTCTGCAATCACCTGACCCACCCACCCACCCACCCGAAATCCTGCAATCATTGTAAAATACATGCCAACTGAAGAGAGAACTGGCTGCGTTTTGAGGGCCAACGCCAGTAATTCATGCTTTAAAGAACTAACATGCCATCAATTGGCCGGGGTCATATTGCCTATGAAGTTGGAATAGGTTTGGAGGATATAAGTAGACAACAGCTTGCATACCACAGTGGAAGACCATCTTACCCTACTTACACTGGACAGTCATTTGTCCAAATGGCATAAGGACTCCTGTCTTGGGCAGGGGGCTAGACTAGAAGACCTCTAAGGTCCCTTCCACTCCTATGATTCTATGACTATCCCCTTTGCATCCAAGGGTTGCTACCTGCTGTGGAAAAGGCCCAGGATCCCGCACAGTTGCCTTGATCGAGCGGCTCATGGATCATTCCAGACCACTTGTCGGCAGCATTGAAATGGGCAGGCAGCACTTCGTTGGTGGCCATGTTGATCTGCAGGAAATAGAGGAAATCAGAAAGAGACTGAGTCACCCAATAAGCACAACAATGTTCCCAGGAGTCATAGGACATTCGATGCGATTGAATTCTGGGAGTTGAAGTCCACCTGGCTTAAAAGTTTGCCAAGGCTGAGAAATACTGATCTGGTGGCAAGATTAGCAAAAATGTTCAAAAATATGTCAGATAGATGTTGGAAATGCAAACACAAGTCAGGTACTTATTATCATGTATGGTGGGCATGTGTTAAAGCAAAGAGATATTGGACAAAAATACATACTTGGCTAGAGAAGATGTTGGGAAAACATGTAGATTTTAAACCTGAACTTTTTTTTTATTAGGCATAATGCCAGAAAGGATTGATAAACAAAGTATATACTTGACGCTACATGTAATAACAGCAGCAAGAATCATATTTGCATAACACTGGAAAAATGAAGAAATACCACCAGAGGAAAAAATAATTAAAAAAAAATACTAGAGTGTGCGGAAATGGACAGACTCGCTTTGAGGTTGAAAGAAAAAGAAGAAACAGAATACTTTCAAATTTGGGACTTATTTTATCAATGGCTGGAGAAAAGAATAAAAGATTAGGAATTAAATTTATATTAGTGAATGATAAACTCAGGCTTGTCAGATGCTATATTTTTCCTATCCTGCTCTATGGAGTAGAGAGTCGGTCTCTGACAGAAGGCCACCTGAAGAGACTAGAAGCATTTGAAATGTGGATTTACAGGCGGCTGTTGCGTATAACCTGGGTTGACAAGATCAGAAATGAGGAGGTGATAAGCCGCCTGGGAAAGCCAAGGGAAATCATCAAAACAATTGAAAAACAAAAATTAGAGTATTTCGGACATGTGATGCGACACCCAGAAAAATACGGCCTACTCCATTTAATCCTCCAGGGAAAGATGGAAGGCAAATGAGGTCCAGGCAGAAGAAGAACATCGTGGCTTCAAAATCTAAGGGACTGGTTTGGACAAAACTCAGCAGCACTTTTTCGTGCGGCTGCTGATAAAAACAGGATCGCCAACATGATCGCCAACGTCCAATAACGGATAGGGCACAAGAAGAAGAAGAAGAAACTCAGACAACACGTTTGTTGAATAAGTACTACTGAATTGTATGAAAAAAATAATAAAAACTTATGTAAAAAAGAAATACTGTTCAAGCAACACTGTCGTTTCCTCTTTTCCATTTCTCAAAGCAATAACAGTTTTCAGAATAGTTGTTTAGGATTTAGCCGGACTTTGAGCAAGTTTTATTGGTGAAAATGCAGGTTGCAAGAGGACAGGCAGTCGAGTCCACGCACATCTCCATACCCCGAGGCAGCAGCAAGGGTGGCCGCAGATGCCCGAGGCTGCCTCTTACAAAACATCTCAGCGTTCAAAGCATTTTTCCCTATCATGGGACAGATTCCAAAACATGATATTTTTGTTCCAGACCTTCTTGCCAGTTCTATTATTGATTCAAGAGATTTCAACCAGCATTCCAAGTTCTGTAGAGATGCCAAAGCTAAGGGGTGTGTTTGTATCTCTGTGTGTGCGTGTGTGTGTGTGTGTGTGTGTGTTCCCTTCCATTTGTACAGTGCAACAGTCCGGCCATTCTACTGTGTCAAATGCCAGAAGTCACCATAATGGAACAACACACTTCCAAGTCCTTGGATATCACTGCTACAAACATAGGGTGAAACATTTACTATATTCCATTTAGATTCGACTTTTCCTCCAAGGGACTCAAAATACTGAAGAGCGCTCTTGGTACACAACACAGCAAACCAAAACTGGATTTACTGAAGGGACCCAGTTCCTAGAATTCCCACAATAACCACTAAAGTGTTGTGTTAATCAACCAATGTTTATCTCCTCTCCTTCTTGTTCTGGGAGTTGAAGTCCACCCCTCTTAAAGTTGCTCAGGTTGAGAAACACTGGTCTACAGCCCTAGGGTTTTCCAGTGGTCTCCTGTTTACTCAATCTTGCTTAGCATTTTTAGGTTATCCAAAGTTGGCCAGGTGATGCCATCGGCTGCAGATGTGTGTCCTATGAAGATTACTTTATGGCAATGGTGGCGAACCTATGGCACGCGTGCCAGAGGCAGCACTCAGAGCCCTCTCAGTGGGCATGCGCGCTTGCGCAGGTCCATTAGGCCGCCGCCACCCGGAGCAGCAGCCCCACCCAGCACAAAGGAGGTGAAGCAGCCAGTTATCAAGCTCGAGTAGAGGTGATAGAACACGCCCACGCCCAGCAAGCCACGGGCCACCCTGAGCAGGGAAAGCTGGATCCCCATCGGCGTCATGGCCCCCCAGTCCCAGCTAGGATTGCGTGCCTCTCTCCCATCTATGCTGGGCCTCCTGCTCACTGCCCCACCTGCCAGAGACCCCCTGGATCTCCCCCAACCCTGCCTGGCCTCACAGGTGTCCCCCCCATGAGCAACGTCGAGGTGGCCATGCCCACCGCAGCCATGCCCACCCAGTGGGCCACACCCCTATGCCCCCCAAGGGCACCACAATGCTGATGCGGCCCTGGCACTTTGCGATAAATAAATGGGTTTTGGGTTGTGGTTTGGGCACTTGGTCTCTAAATGGTTCGCCATCACTGCTTTATGGCATTGGTGATGGCCGGAATGGGGCTGAGCCCTAGTAGTTACATAAAGGACCCTTGTGACTTCAAAGCAGAATGCAGCTCAAATTGGAGTCTCAAAAGCAGAGTAAGTCTAACAAATACATAAAATGAGAAATGCCCTTACTTGAAGTTCATTCATATTCATCACAGATGTGGGAGGCTTGATGGTGCCGAGACGGTACCGAATCCCTTCTTCCAGTGACATCCCCCAGAACTGGCTGTAGTTGGAAGCTCTCCAGCTAAAGAAAGATAGAAGACAATCTGCTAAAAAGATAAAGCTTGGCTTTGCTAAGGAAGTATACTCAGAATGAGCCCTGGCAATACTTCCATCTCAGGTTGTGGCTTCTGGGTCTGTTGTGGGATGAATTTATTTTTCCTCTTCCCCAGTTGCAAATTAGCTCAGAATAGAAAGCAAAAGTCCAATTTTTTTCTGGAGCCTGAACTTGTGAAAGGGTTAAGCATCTAAGGCAGGGGTCCCCAACCACACTGGGCCACAGCCCACTAGTGGGCCAGGAGGTGTTTGTAACCGGGCCACAGAAACGGCGATGAGTGCGTGCAGGCACGCATCCCTACTTGCACGACCAGTGGGCAAACACATGCACACAAACACAAGCACACATGCTCCATTTGCGTGTGCAGCAAATGGAGCTGCATGCGCATGGGCTTATGCAGAACCATCCCTTCTCCCACCACCACCACCACCACCACGCTGGTCCACAAAGCCAGAAAGGCTGGGGAACTCTGATCTAGGGCAGCTGATTTGTTGCAGCTGGTTCAGAAAACATGAGCCGTAGTTCCCAGTGACGGTTTTTGCAAATGCCCGCAGAGTTTTTATTTTGAAGTGATCCACTACAGCAGTTGTTCTCAACCTTTTTAATGCCGCGACCCCAACCAGTCGTAAGTCAAGGACCAAACCGGTCATAAGTCGAGGACTAAACCAGTCGTAAGTCGAGGACTACCCAACCGGTCGTAAGTCGAGGACTTTCCCTGCCCGGGAGCGCCGCGCATGCGTGGTTCCGCCCCCTGCGCCGGCCGAGGCGTAGCTGGCAAGCGGCAGAGACGGAGCAGGCCGACCACCAGCTGGCCCAGCCCAAGGGAGGTAAGGCACCCGCCGGAAAAG
>NW_015390849.1:0-5502 GCF_001527695.2 Protobothrops mucrosquamatus | reverse complement strand
TAAGTCGAGGACTTTCCCTGCCCGGGAGCGCCGCGCATGCGTGGTTCCGCCCCCTGCGCCGGCCGAGGCGTAGCTGGCAAGCGGCAGAGACGGAGCAGGCCGACCACCAGCTGGCCCAGCCCAAGGGAGGTAAGGCACCCGCCGGAAAAGGGGGGAAAAATGGCGGACAGCCTTGCTTGGCGACCCCCGTGAAATGGTCAATCGACCCCAAATGGGGTCCCGACCCACAGGTTGAGAACCACTGCACTACAGCATCTGGGTGTGACCCCAATTCTTCAATTCAGCCCATGCTCCGTCAACTCAAAGAACGGAATTTTTGTTCTTACCCATAATCCCCTCTGTTGACGGCATCGATCATATCCCCGTTGATAAGACAGACGTGGCTTTCACACTCCCATTTGCCGTGTCCGTTGCAAGTACTACGGAGAAAGGACACAGCAAGGATGACTAAGGACTCAAAAGGTGACTGAGTTAATCACAAACTCAGTTCTGAGATCCGCAATGATAGGTCATCCTCAGTTGATGAGCAAAATTGGGACCACAATTTCCATTGCTAAGCAAGGGGGTTGTTAAATAAGGTATACCCAATTTTACAACTTTTCTTGCCACAGTTTTTAAGCAAATCACTGCTGTTCTTAAGCAAATCTGAAGTTGCTTGTCGGAAGTTGCCTGGGAAGGTTGCAAATGATGATCACATGATGCTGCAACCACCATAAATAGAGGCCAGTTGCCAAGTGCCCAAATTTTGATCACGTGACTGTGGGGATGCTAAGATGGTTGTAAGTGCAAGGAGCAATTGGAAGTCACTTTTTCAGTGCTGTTGTAATTTCAACTAGTCGGTAAATGAATGGTTGGAAATTGAGGATTATCCGTATATCTGGTTAACGGTGATTTTGACCTGCTGGTTTGGAAGCATCAAGTAAGCCTATTCCTGGTGTTTCAAGCGAGTCATGATAGGAGAACAGAGCAGTCTGAGATGGGAAAAGTCTCAAAGAGTGGGGAAAGGATAGGATAGGATAGGAAAGAGAAAGAGAAAGAGAAAGAGAAAGAGAAAGAGAAAGAGAAAGGGAAGGAAAGAGAAAGGGAAGATGGAAAGGAAAGGAATGGAAAGGAAAGAAAGGGAAAGGGAAGGAAAGAGAAAGGGAAGATGGAAAGGAAAGGAAAGGAAAGGAAAGGAAGAGAAAGAGAAAGAGAAAGAGAAAGAGAAAGAGAAAGAGAAAGAGAAAGAGAAAGAGAAAGGGAAGGAAAGAGAAAGGGAAGATGGAAAGGAAAGGAATGGAAAGGAAAGGAAGAGAAAGAGAAAGAGAAAGAGAAAGAGAAAGAGAAAGAGAAAGAGAAAGAGAAAGAGAAAGAGAAAGAGAAAGAGAAAGAGAAAGAGAAGGAAAAAGAAAGGGAAGATGGAAAGGAAAGGAATGGAAAGGAAAGGAATGAAAGAAAGAGGGAAGGAAAGGGAAAGGAAAGAGAAAGGAAAGGAAAGGAAAGAGAAAGAGAAGGAAAGGAAAGGAAAGGAAAGGAAAGGAAAGGAAAGGAAAGGAAAGGAAAGGAAAGGAAAGGAAAGGAAAGGAAAGGAAAAAAAGAAGGTGGGCAGTGAGGCCAGACTGAGAGAAAGCCAAGACTTTGTGCCAAACTACATGTTATACAGAACAGATTTTCATCTGACTTTTTTCCATTGGCTGCATTCACACTCTCGTCCTGATTACCGGATCAACCCATTCTCTGGCTTTGTGCACATCAGACTGAGAAGGAGGGTGATTGGTGTAAAAACACCTTTATCATGATGAGACTGAACTGTTCAAGATTAAAACCAACCAACCAAATCTAGCATATTGTGCAACGCAGCTGCCTGGGTTGGCACTGATCTTCTTATGGGGGTTGAGTGAAACCATACCCCATACCATAAAAAAGGTGGAAAAGAACCAACTTTTGGACTACTTAAACACACGTTCCTCAAACTTGGCAACTTTAAGACATGTGGACCTCAACTCCCAGAATTCCCCAGACAGCATATTTAGACCAATAATACAAAAGTCACAACTCAGGCACCATGTGTGATCTGGCAAGTATCCAGAATGCCCCACAACATTCCTAGAGCTTGGAGATTCCTGCACCATTTAGTGAGGCCATCTAACAACAATCAAATAATCTCCCGCTATTTGTTTCCAGGAAACCGAACCAAGAAGCACGAAGGAGGTGTGGGGAGTGTGAGGAGGGATCAGCGAGAATGAATTATTTTTTTAATCTTTTATGGGGAGGGGAAATAATTTTTTTAAAAATAAATGGATATTTTTAAAAGCCCGTTCCACATTGGATCTCAGCTCCACCCCCCTGTTTTGAGAGCAGACCTTGAATTGCTGTGCAAGAGGTAAAGTCCTAATTATGAATTGCCTTTAAACCTCTTTTGTGTGTTTGTTTCCTGAGTGACTCTGTCCATGTGCTCAGTTAGCAAATACTGTACACTGCAGAAAAAGCTACTTGGTCTAGAACGGGAGTGCAAAGGTTTAACAGCAGGAGAAATAATTGGAGTTAGAAAGGATGACTGCATTCGGCTTGCAGGAGCTGCTGTTTCTGTTCAGGGCAACGTTCTGGGTCAGACATGAATAAGGACACACACAAGCTGCGACATTCCTCTTTACTCCTAGGCGTTTGATGTAAGTTACTAAAAAAGGAAAAAATGACATCAGCCCTTTCCTGTCCACCAATAATCTCTTGAGAGAAGTGGAGACAGGGGCACCCTTCCCTTCCACCTTCTCCTCATGTTTTGCCCATTCAAAGTCTCCTTCAAGTCAAGTACAATTCCTGGTGACATCATGAATTGAGTGAGGTAGTTTTCTTGGCAGCCATTCAGAATAGGTCAGCCATTGCTTTCTCTCAGGAAGTGTTCTGACTTCCAGCATGCAGCCTTAACAATCCTTGAGAGGCTTCCATCCACGTTCTTCCAAGGTCTTTGAACCCTCCTTGGTTTTTAGGGGTCCACCAAGCTCAGCTAATTGGACATCCACTAGCCCAGGGGTAGGCAACCTTGGCTCTTTTATGACTCGTGGACTTCAACTCCCAGAATTCCTCAGCCAGCATGGGGGAACTTTGGTCCCTTCATGACTTGTGGACTTCAACTCCCAGAATTCCTGAGCCAGCATGGGGGAACTTTGGTCCCTTCATGACTTGTGGACTTCAACTCCCAGAATTCCTGAGCCAGCATGGGGGAACTTTGGTCCCTTCATGACTTGTGGACTTCAACTCCCAGAATTCCTCAGCCAGCATGGGGGAACTTTGGTCCCTTCATGACTGGTGGACTTCAACTCTCAGAATTCCTCAGCCAGCATGGCTCAGTATGGAAACCTCTCCCTTTCCCCTCAGCATGGCTGGCTCAGGAATTCTGGGAGTTGAAGTCCACGAGTCATAAAAGAGCCAAGGTTGCCTATCCCTGCACTAGCCCTTAGATAGCACAAGGGGATCTAGTCAATTTCATAATTCTTTCATCAGTTTCACCATGCCCCAAGTTAAAATCACCGTGCTTCATGTTCCCAGGTGATGTTTTGGCGTGCTTTCCCCTAGTAGCTTCCTACCAGGAGTAAACCAGTGGTGGAATTCAGCCAGTTCGCACCAGTTCGGCAGAAACGGTAGCTAATTTTTTGTTGGCCAGGCCCAGAATGGACTTCTAGTTTTGAAGCCTTGTTAAATTTAGTTTAGACTTGCACAGCTTAAACCTATTAGAGGAAGGTATTAGCTGGGGAGCAGAACTGGAAAAGAGAGCCACGTGAAGTGTTAATACCACTTTACAATGCCTTGGTAAGGCCACACTTGGAATACTGCATCCAGTTTTGGTCACCGCGATGTAAAAAAGATGTTGAGACTCTAGAAAGAGTACAGAGAAGAGCAACAAAGATGATCAGGGGACTGGAGGCTAAAACATATGAGGAATGGTTGCTGGAATTGGGTATGTCTAGTCTAACGAAGAGAAGGACGAGGGGGGACATGATGGCAGTCTTCCAATATCTCAGGGGCTGCCCCAAAGAAGAGGGAGTGAAGCTATTCTCCAGAGCGCCTGAAGGCAGGACGAGAAGCAACAGATGGAAACTAACCAAAGAGAGAAGCAACCTAGAACTAAGGAGAAACTTCCTCACAGTGAGAACAATTAACCAGTGGAACAACCTGCCTCCAGAAGCAGTGAATGCTCCAACACTGGAAGTTTTTAAGAAGAGACTGGACAGCCATTTGTCCGAAATGGTATAGGGTTTCCTGCCTGAGCAGGGGGTTGGACTAGATGACCTCCAAGGTCCCTTCCAACTTTATTATTATTATAATAATGGGCCTTTTCCTCCATGAATTTAACCCTGCCCCTCTAAAGCCATCCAAGTTCATGGTCATCACCAGGATGTGCAGGAATGAGGGGTCCTTGGTGCCTCTGAGCTTGGTTGTTTTCTTGCAGACGTTTCCTTACCCAACTAGGTAACATCATCAGTGCTGGCAGTGTTAGTCTGGATAATGAAACATCTGCCTGAAAACAACCAAGCTCAGAGAGCACCAAGCACCCATCATTTCAAGCTACAAAGCTATTCTCTTTTGGAGAAGAGCCTAATGCTGGGAAAGACTGAGTGCAAGAGAAGAAGGGGACGACAGAGAACGAGGTGGCTGGACAGAGTCACTGAAGCAGGAGGCGTGAGCTTAAAGGGACTCCAGAAGATGGTAGAGGACAGGAAGGCCTGGAGGAACGTTGTCCATGGGGTCGCGATAGGTCGGACACGACTTTGCAACTAACAACAATGCATTTTACAGAATAACGGCATGGAAATTCTGACGTGATATAAATATCTTCTACGTCCGCCTTCCTTGGAACGATGCTGTCCAAATTTGGCTTGGCTGGCTGGCTGGCTGGCTGAGAATGGAAATCACGATCCAACACATCTGGGAGGGGCAACGATTGGGAATGACAGTTGTGCATCTGGGGGATGTGAGCTGCGTTTAAGCAGCCACCTTGGCTTGTGTGGAATATAACAAGTACAACAGTCCCTTTCATAGAAGGTTAAGAAACACCGATTAAGAAATGTTTGCCTCCTTGACAGGCAGCCACAAGCAGTATTAGCTGCCCTTTGTGCAATGCCTGGCATTTTCTTTCGGTCCAAAAATCCCCCCCCCTCTCTCTCTCTAACCCTCCAGCAAACATTTCTCCTTTTATGGGCTGCATTAGCAAAAGCAGCTCATACATTTCTGAGTGATGGTGCTCGGAGAGGCCCGTTTCTGGAAGCAACCCAAGATGGGAAGTCCTTTAAGAAAAGGCCAGCTGGAAACCAGACTTTCTGAAGGTCCTCCTCAGGATCAAGAGACAGCCAACTTGGCCAGCTGGTTGGCTGAGCTTCTGACTTGCAGATCTGAACCCTCCTGACACCTGCTTCTAAGACAGTGATGGCGAACCTTTTAGAGACCAAGTGCCCAAACTGCAACCCAAAACCCACTTATGCATCGTCGGGTGCCGGGTGGGTGTGGCCCACTGGGTGGGCGTGGCCC
>NW_015390848.1:47421-49694 GCF_001527695.2 Protobothrops mucrosquamatus | reverse complement strand
TCTTTTCTTGAAAAAAAAAGCTCCAGATGGTGAACAACTACTGGTGGCAAGCTGTTCCGCTGGTTAATTGTCCTCAAAGTTTGGAAGTTTCTCCTTAGTTCCAGGCTGCTTCTCTCCTTGATGAGTTTCCCTCCGTTGCTTCTTCTCTTGCCTTCGGGTGCTTTGGAAAATAAGTTGACCCCCTCCTCTTTGGGGCAGCCCCCCCAAATACTGGAACGCTGCTGCTATCGTGTCCCCCCCACCAATAGTCCTTCTTTTCTCTAGACTGGCCCAACCCAAATCCTGCACCCGTTCTTCTTCTTCCTGTGTTTTGGCCTCCAGTTGCTTTTAACCATCCTCTTCTTTGCACTTTTCCCAAAATCTCAGCATCTTTTTTTTTTTGTAATGTCTGAATGCCGATTCAGACCTGGGCCAGGCACCTCCATGCGCACACTGCGCTCAGGCAAACCTTTGGGGTGTGTGTGGGGGGGTGATTTCCAACTCCAGGACCCCCAGTCCTTTCCCCAGTCTTTAAAAAAAAAAACCAAAACACCCCCTGAATATTCAAAAAAAAATCCAGCCTCCCCTTCCCCACTGGGGCAGCCCTGCAGCCTGTTTGCCAGGGGGAAAAGCTGCTGCTTCAGGTTCCTGGCCCCTTCCCCAAATTCAACGCCTTTCCCGCCTGCTCCCTCCCAGTTCTGACCCCCCCTCCCAAGTGGTGGTGGTGATGGGGGGGCTAAGCAGGACCACTGACCTTGGAGTGGCAGAGAAATCCGAAGCCCAAAAGGACTCCAGCCGGCAACAGGACCAGTCCAAAGATGAATCCGGCCAAGAGGAGGTTGAGCACTCCGATGAGCAGGTTTTGGAGGGTGACCAGCACTGCACAAGCCCAGCAATCTAGGGACCCTCGGAGCTCCAGAGCCCCCTCCCCAGCATAAGGAGGGGGGGTGAGTGGCGAGGTCCCCGGGGCCCCCTCGCACTCCAGGGACCCCTGCCCAGGTTTGGGGGAACTGAGGTCTAAGCTCATGCTTGCTGGTGGCTTTTTTGCTTTCTGGCTGGGCTTAAGCTGGAGATGTGTTTTATAGGTGCCCCTCCCTCCTTCCCCCCCCCTCCAGCTTCCCTCCCTCCAGGATAAGCTAGGAATGCACAAACACACACACACAGAGTGCAAAGCACAAAGCCCCAACACACACACACACACACACACTAAACTCCAGGGGCAAAACCTGCCTCTCCCCAGGATGCTTTAAGAGGCAGCCCCCCTCCCCTCTCCCAGCAGGGGAAGGGTCTCTCCCACCCCTTTGAATTCCAGAGATGCTTCTTTCAGGCCATCCTCACCTCTGTCTCCCCTTCCCCAAAATGGCACAGAGCCCCCCCCTCCCTCCTTGGGCCCAGGCCAGATGTTGCTGTTTGGGGGGGAAAAAATAAAAAAAAAAACAGCCCACCACCCATTTTTAAATCTGGAAGAAGAAAAAAAAAAAGCACCCATCCAGAGAGGCCGGAATGGTGTCACTTAAATTTTGGGGTGCCTGTTTAGGGCAGAGCGTCGCCCTGGGGTTAATGGGGGCGCAGGGGAGGGGGTCTTTGCACCCACCCTGTCCAGTTTGGGAGTCCAAAGGCAGGAGGCATTTCCCCCCCACCAACTGGATTGCAAAGCAACATTTTCCAGGTTAAAAAGGCCTCTGCTTCCCTCACTCACACACACACACACACACACACACACAAAGCCCCCCTTTTTTAACAATGGGGATCCGGTGCCCACCCTGCCCGCTTTTTAAGGCATCCAATCCGCAGCTCATTAGATCCAAAAGCAAAAAGAGGGAGTGGGGGGTGTGTGTAAAAAAAACAACAACCAAAAACCAGGTTGGTTTATTTTATCTCTGTGAGTTAATTTAATTTTTTTTTTCTTTTTTTACATTTACAAAATAAGATTTGCTTTCTCCTCGTCCCCTACAGTACATTTAAGAATCCGTTTTTGTGTGTCTGTGTGTGTGTGTCTGTGTGTTCTTCCCAAAAAGTTAACGAAGAGATCTTCATCTGTTTAATTACAGTGTGTCCCGGGAAAAGAAATCTGGGTTGTTGTGTTTTTTTTTTAAAAAAAGTGCAGGCTTCGGAAGAAAGATTTATTTTTTTACAAGTCTAGGATAGGATGAGATTCTGTTCAGGAGGAAATCCACAAATGAAGAGAGAATCGACTTTTTATTTTCTCACACACCCCCTCGACCCCCTCCCCACATTTCCCCCCCCTTCCCGTCCCACCTAACCTCGTGAGAAAACTTGAGCATTAACGTCCA
>NW_015390848.1:43538-46164 GCF_001527695.2 Protobothrops mucrosquamatus | reverse complement strand
AAAAAAGTGCAGGCTTCGGAAGAAAGATTTATTTTTTTACAAGTCTAGGATAGGATGAGATTCTGTTCAGGAGGAAATCCACAAATGAAGAGAGAATCGACTTTTTATTTTCTCACACACCCCCTCGACCCCCTCCCCACATTTCCCCCCCCTTCCCGTCCCACCTAACCTCGTGAGAAAACTTGAGCATTAACGTCCAGGAAACAGTCCTGACAAAAATAAAACATAACAATTCGAGAGAGAAACTCACAAAAAAAAAAAAAAGGACTGACGGAAAAAGAGAGACGTGTCTTTAAAAAAAACAAAAAAAAACCCCAAACAGGTACAACATTTTAAAAAAGATGTTTCTTTAAAAAAAAAAAAAAGCAAAAAAAAACCACCCCTCCCAATAAAGGACCAATAAATAGAGAAAAAACATTATCGAACAACCAAAAAACAAAAAAAGACGTATAAATTAAAAAAGAAGAGAACATTTATAAATCGTAAAACCATTCTGACGCGCGGAGGTAAAAATTCAAAAAAAAAAAACCAAAACAACAACACGAGAAGAGAGGAAAATTACCCCAAATCAGACATTTTTGTTTTCTGATATATATTTTTTTAAACGAACTGGGAGTGAGAACTGTCTAGCTTTTAAAAAAATAAAATTAAAAGAAGATAGGCTGGTGAATTCGATAAGGGGGAAAAAAAACCCCACAATTAAATAATCACATCGGTTAAAAGATGAAACTATTAACGGGGAGAGTTAAGGACATTGAATAGTTAAGGGGAAAGGAAGGCTAGAATTGTGTTAAGTTACACACCTAACAATCGTAACAAAAAGCTAGGACAGTGTTGATAATTTCCCAACCCCCCCTTGCCAAATTTTGCCAATTTTTTTCTTCTTCTCCCATCTACCCGTCTGTCTCTGATTTGGGGCAAGCACCATATATACCCTTTCTTGCACAGGGTTGTAAATTTTACTATCCGGTCAAATTCCCCCCACCCCCCCCGCCCCGTGCCTTGCACCGACAACTTCGCCTGCACTTGTGTACACACACATATATATATATATATCTTTTTTGTCTGTTTTGTGTATTTTTGTCTTTAAAAGCAGTTTCTAATACAAACCAGATTTTTTTTTCTCCTTATATTTATATATATATATAATATATAAAAGGATGTAAGAAATCAAATGTCCATCAGAATAATTAAAAAAACACACACGCAAATTGTCCCTGGCCCCCGCCCAGCCAATATATATAAATCAATGTACACTCTCTTTTGATTGACCCCCCCCAAAAAAAACCAGAAGTTCACCCAGAGAGAACTGAACCCATAAAAGTCCTGTGTTAAGAAACCCGTATTAAATTTTTTTTTTTGCTTGCTTGCTTGCGGTTTGTTTGTTTTTTTTTCCTTTCTGTTTTTCCAAACTTTTTTTTTTCTCTCTCTCTCAAAATTTCCAACCACACACACACACACCCCAAAATTAAAAAAGTAAATTAAACGAACAAATAAAAAATAATAATAATAATAATAAACTACGCCGGGCAGCCCCTCCGTTCCGCAAATCCGTAAATGCTCGTGCCACCAACGGGCTGCAATCTCTTCTTTTCGTTCCTCCGAAGCCCATGATGCTCGTCCCGGGGAGGAGGATGGGGGGGGGAAGGCACGCGGAAGTTCGACGCTAAGAGGGACGCAGATCCCGATCCCCGCTTAGGAACGGAGTTCATCGTATTCGTCCTCACCGTCCGTTTCGGATCAAAACGTCATTGTTCTTCGCCCCCCTTTTATTTTATTTTATTTTTTCCAAAAAATCAAAAAAGTTCAGGATTTATCGATCGATTTATTGTCTTCTGTTTTTTTTTCTCTCCTCTTTTCGTTTCCCAAAATAAACATTAAAAAATAAAATTATTTCAGCACCACCCAAGAAAATTAAAAAAACAAATAAAAATAAAGAGGTTCGTTGTGTGTGTGTGTTTTTTTTTGTTTGTTTGTTTGTTTGTTTGAAGAAAAAAAAGAAGAATAAATTAAAAGGAGGGTCCTCGTCGGGAGGAAACAAAGCTTGCGGCCGGATCCGTGTCGCTCCGGCTCAGGGCGGGTTGCGAGGAAGCAACGGAGGGGAAACTGAGGCTCGGCTCTTTTTTTCCCGGAGGGGGGGGGAGGCAGAGAAGGGGGCTACAGCACCTTCTGCCCCCCGACACTCACAGTGGGAGTGGGAGAAACTAGCACGGGGAAAAGTGAGCCCAGACATCGGCGCCTGGGGTTGATATGGCTCATCTTGAACTCGGCGCCGCAGCCTGCAAAAAAAAAGGGGAAAAAAAAGGGAGGGGACACGTGTGTCAATCAATCCCAATCCTCGTTTTTTTCTTCCTTTCTCTAATAATTGATCTGGGGAGGATCTGGGCAGGATGGCACATTTCCCCCCCCCTCTCCCAAAAGTGCAGGTGGTCCTCAACGTACGACCACCATGGAGCCCAAAAGTGAGCTTTGCCCCATTTTACGACCTTCGGTTGATAAGTGGATCACCGCGGTCGATAAGTTAAAAAAAGGGGGTTGGACTAGATGACCTCCGAGATCCCTTCTGAGTCTGTTATTCTGTTATTCTTTTTTCCTTTCTTCCTCCCTCCCTCTCTCCCTCCCTCCC
>NW_015390848.1:36376-42816 GCF_001527695.2 Protobothrops mucrosquamatus | reverse complement strand
TTATTATTATTATTATTACTATTATTATTATTAATATTACTACTATTATTAATGATCCGCAGGAGATGATCCGGGCAAAAGGAACCTCCCCCCCGTGCTCCCCCCCCCACACTTTCAGACCCTCACCAGGGTGAAGCTGTCGTAGATGCTGATCAATTCTTCCGTCTTGTACTGCTCCAGCACCACGACTCCGTGCAGAGAGGAATTCCGCTTCCGGGCACAGGCCTCGCAGTGCACCAGGTAGCTGTTCTTGCTGCCGTTCTCGCTCGTCACAAAGAGGATGTTGAACACCTCCACCTGCCGGGGGGGGGGAAGAGAGGGAGAGAGAGGAGGGTCAGTTCCCCTCCTACCAGGCGGGATCCCCCCTTCCATGCCTGCCCACCAGGAATCACCCCAAGGAATCTGAGTGGAATCCAGGGATCGGTCTGGGAGGCTGCTAGCCCAGCTCCACACCCTGCAGTGAGCAACTGAACCGTCACCCAAGAAGCTTTTAAGGAGAGACCGGACAGCCATTTTGTCTGAAATGGAATTGGGTCTCCTGCTTGGGCAGGGGGCTGGACTAGAAGACCTCCGAGGTCCCTTCCCACTGTGTTATTCCATTAATTAATCAGTGGAGCTGCCTCCCTCCAGAAACTGCGGGTGCTCCATCCCTGGAGGCTTTTGAGAGGAGACTGGACAGCCATTTTGTCTGAAATGGAACAAGGTCTCCTGCTGGAGCGGGGGGGCTGGACTAGAAGACCTTCCCAGGTCCCTTCCGACTCTGTCGTGCTCTTAGCCACCCCAGCAGTGGCTGGCTCCGTATCGCTCCCTACTTTCTCAACGCAAGCCAACAAAGCAGCTTCTCCGCCGTCCCTCCCTCCGGAGGTCCATCCTCCCTGCCTGCCCCGTTGAGGCCTTGTTCAAACCCTCAAATTTTAACCCTGCCCTAAATTTTAAATTTTTAAATTTTAGCACGCTCTTTGAAAACTGCAACCAGGAAATGGTGCCCGAGACCCTTGCCCATCACCATGAAGGCCCCAGGTGCGATATCAAAATAGCTCCGGGCTTCTCTACCCGTCTGCTTTTCTCAGCTGGCTTGGCTGAGGACAATGGGTGCTGTAGTCCAAAGGGAGTTGCTGACTGACTGCATTTGGACCGGAGGCAGAACCGAGGCCCCCTGCTTCACCGTTTAACTGACCGACTGGGTGGCTTGCAAAATACAGTACAAAATACAACGATAGGGTCGTACTTTCTTTTTAAAAAATATCTTTATTTTCGATCAATAATCTCTCCCGGGTACATGTCGAACGGAACAGGGGAAGGGCACCAAGAGGTGAGCCCTCCGTAGAGGTCACCCCGTGGGCGATGTTGTCCTTCCAATCTTCTTAGCTAGGAGGGGAAGCCAAATAGGGTGTCCAGTTCGCCGTCTCGCTGGGGGATACTGGCGTCAACACTAAGAGGGGATGTAAGACAGGGATCTTCCAACTTGGCCCTTTGATGACTTGTGGACTTCAACTCCCAGAATTCCTCAGCCAGCGTGCCTGGCTGAGGAATATTGGGAGTTGAAGTCCACAAGTCATCAAAGGGCCAAGTTGGAAGAGCCCTGCTTGTGGACTTCAACTCCCAGAATTCCTCAGCCAGCCATGCTGGCTGAGTAATTTTGGGAGTTGAAGTCCACAAGTCATCAAAGGGTCCTAGTTCCCTCATGCTGGCTGAGGAATTCTGGGAGTTGAAGTCCACAAGTCATCAAAGGGCCAAGTTGGAAGACCCCTGCTTGTGGACTTCAACTCCCAGAATTCCTCAGCCAGGCACGCTGGCTGAGGAATTCTGGGAGTTGAAGTCCACAAGTCATCAAAGGGTCAAGTTGGAAGACCCCTGTTGATGTAAGAGAACAGTTATGGCCCAGTCTCTCCATCCAGGTCTCCTCTTAGATGACCCATGAAGTCCACAGACAATTTTGTCTCCTAGGGCTGAGTCTGAATTCAGGCGAATACGACAAACCTTGATTGACTGTAGCTCCACCCCTTCTTCTTTCGACCTTCTTCCAAGGAGAGGAGGTCAGAGATGGGCCACAGATGGTTCCTATCCACTAGACGGAGACCTGGACCTTCTCATCCTTGAGAAGATAAGCAGACCAGAACTTCTTGATAAGTCAGAACCTCTTGGTCCTCTTCCCTAGCCAGATTGGACAAGGGGTCCAACACACCAGTAGCGGAAAGTCACAGCAAAAGTTGTCCACTTCCTGAAGACCCACAAACATCCATGAGAACATCCCAAGGGATGCTTCCATCACCTCAACTTATGTTTTGCCTATCCAGATCGCCACTGGGCCAAATATGAACAAGGTTATGGATGAGATGTTTGGCTAGAGACGGTATAGGTTCTCCTGCTTGAGCAGGGGGCTGGACTAGAAGACCTCCAAGGTCCCTTCCAGCTCTATTCTTTCTTTCTTTCTTTCTTTCTTTCTTTCTTTCTTTCTTTCTTTCTTTCTCTTTCTTTCTTTCTTTCTTTCTCTTTCCTTTCTTTTTTTCGTTTCTTCTTTCCTTCCTTCTTTCTTTTTCTTTCTTTCTTTCCCCTTCTTCTTCTTCTTCTTTTCTTCTTCTTCTTCTTCTTCTTCTTCTTCTTCTTCTTCTTCTTCTTCTTCTTCTTCTTCTTCTTCTTCTTCTTCTTCTTCTTCCTCTTCCTCTTCCTCCTCCTCCTCCTCCTCCTCCTCTTCTTATGGCCAGTCAAATTTATCCGTTCTTCTGAACGATCCTTCCTTAAAAGGAACGCTCTAGAGATGTTCTACAGATGCGATACGGTGTGTGTGTGTGTGTGTGTTTGTCTCTCTTCGTTCCGGATCTTGCCCAATTCGTTCTCCACAAACCATCCCAGGCAGCACCGCTGAATCCAGAAATGGACAGAAAGCACCGGAGGCTTTAGCAGAGAGGTGGGGAAAGATGGACTTCAACTGTGGACTTCGACTCCCAGAATTCCCGAGCCAGCCATGCTTCAGCAGATGCCAAAAATGGGAGATTTCTGGGGTTTTTCCCCCAAAGAATAATTTTCTCTTTAGCAGGATTGAGAAAGAAAGAGATGGGGAGGGGGTCCCCAGGAATTCCAGCCACGGAGCCTGTTCCCGTGCAGAACCCACGTATGCCCACGTAACAAAGGAGATCCTTTGATTTTTCTTTCCAAGAGACAACGGATCAACCCGCAAGGGGGCTGGTTATCCCAGCTACCTGATAAAGTTTATCATTTGGGGAAGAGACCAGAGAGGACCTCCCATATTTTTTGAGTTCTTCTAGGGAAAACCTCTTCTGCGCCCCTGGCAGGGTCCCTCCTGGGTTAACGGTGCCGCGTAATTTCAATTTGGCTTCTTTTGGGGGCAGAAAAGACCATTCTGGGGGTGTTGAACCAACTTGGCAAACTATATTAATATCTTGCCTGGATGCAAAGGGCTTGCCTCCAGAAGTTGTGGGTACTCCATCACTGGAGGTTTTTAAGAAGAGACTGGACAGCCATTGGTCTGGAATGGTCTAGGGTCTCCTGCCTGAGCATGGGAGTGGACTAGAAGACCTCTGAGGTCCCTTTCAGCTCTGTTATTCTGTAAGGGTCTCCTGCTTGAGCATGGGGCTGGACTGGAAGGCCTCCGGGGTCCCTTCCAGCTCTTGTTGTTCGGTGAAGTTTGGAATCCCAAATGTCCTACAACTTGGATTTTGTGGACCGTTAAGTGGACCGTGCTCTGGGTCAGCAGCCCAGTCCTGTCTGACTAGCAAGCCAGCATATCGTTGGCTGAGTCATTCCTGAGATATGGTTCCCTGGTTAAGTCAAGGCTTCCATTCATCCTTGGAGCTTCCTCAATTCTTAATCTTGGTCAAGGCTTCGATTCATCCATGGAGCTTCCTCAATTCTTAGTCTTGGTCAAGTCAAGGATTCCATTCATCCATGGAGCTTCCACAATTCTTAGTCTTGGTCAAGTCAAGGATTCCATTCATCCATGGAGCTTCCACAATTCTTAGTCTTGGTCAAGACAAGCCTTCCATTCATCCATGGAGCTTCCTCAATTCTTAGTCTTGGTCAAGACAAGCCTTCCATTCATCCATGGAGCTTCCTCAATTCTTGCTAAGCTTGATTTCTCTCTGATTTTTCAAGGCTCTTCAAGAAACGTCCAGGCCAGCTTCCTCTGAACTCATTTAGTTGTGTCGAGGTGGCTTCTGCAACCACATCGAAGACTTTCTGACCCTTCGTCCCCGCCGATGAAGCTTCTCTTCTCCTCGGTCGTTCTTCAAACTCCGTAACGGACCGATTCTTGACCAACTTCTTTTTCTTCTCGGTTCCACCTTCGTCCTTCCTCTTCTTCCTCCTCTTCTTCTCCTCTCACAGAACCACGCGCATCATACTCACTGTTTTTGACCTCTTCACCTCACTTCGGTTTCACGTCTCCAACACTGTTGGGCAACGAGGGTGGGGGGATTAAGAATCCCTTACTGGAGATGGGACAGGAGGCATACAGGTAATTTAAAGACACACAAAGCTAACGCACCCCCTGGTGTGGTCGGAAAGCTTCGCCGGGGCCCTTGGGGAAAAGGAGGTGACGGTCGTCGCGATGACGACAATGGACCTATGGATCGGTCTCAGAGGCCACACCGAGATGGTCCAGGAGGATGTGTCCCCACACCCAACTGACCAAGTGTCGAAGGATCTGCTGGAAAGAGGGTCTCTAAGGCGGGTATCCAGGAAGACCAAGGGAGATGGAGACCAAGGCTCCCTCTTGGCCCCAAACTGTGGTTCGGTCTGGATCCAGAAGGGGCACCAAGTAAGGACCCCCCTCCCATGGTCCAGTGTCGGTGCGAAAAAGAAGCAGTGGAGAACAGAGACAGAGAGACAGACAGAGAGAGGGAGAGGGAGAGAAACAAAGACAGACAGACAGAGAGAGGAAGAGAGAGAGAGAGAGAGAGGGAGGGAGAAAGAGGGAAAAGAGAGAGAGGGAGAGAAAGAGAGTGGGAGAGAAAGACGGAGAAAGAGAAAAAGAGAGGGAGAGAGGGAGAGAGGGAAAAAGAAAGAAAGAGGGAGAGAGAAAGAGAGAGAGAGAGGGAGAGAAAGAGAGGAAAAGAGAGAGAGAGCCGCAGCGCATTAAATCTGCAGCCACCACCACCACCACCGCGGTGGCGGCCGAGACGCCCTCGGGCCCACCAGGCGGACTCTTACGTCGCATTCGTTGCAGTAGTAGGCCGGCTCGTCCTTCACCCGCCCCTGGTAGGCAATCTTCTTCCCGGATCGGACGAGGCTTTCCCGCTGGACCTGGCCGTGCTTGATGGACTGCATCAGGCTGTACCTAAATAAAGGAAGGGAAAGTCAGCCCCGACACACAGGCACACACACGCACACACACCGACCACTGCCAGGAGGATGCTCCTGGGCGCCGTACAGGCAGTCCTCGCGTCATGACCATTCATTTGACGGTACGACGGCACTGGGGAAAAAAGCGATTTGAGCCCGGTCCTCCCACTTACAATCCTTGCAGTACAGGTAAGTCCTCAACTTACGACAGTCCGTTTACTGACTGTCCAAAGTTACAGCGGCACTGAAAAAGGGGATTTAGGACCCCGTTGCACCATCTCCCGCGTGACCAAAATTCGGAGGCTTGTCCAACGGGTCTGTATTTACGACGGTCGCAGGGTCCCAGGAAGTTCACGCGATCCTCCCCCCCCATTTGTGACCCTCTGAAAAAAGGGATTTAGCACCCCGTTGCACCATCTCCCGCGGTCACATGACCAAAATTTGGAGGCTTGTCCAACGGGTCCACATTTACGACGGTCGCAGAGTCCCAGGATTCGCTTAACAATGGTGTCGCTAACTGAACCGCTGCTTGACTTAACAACCGTGGCGGGAGAAGTCGCAAAACCGGACCAAACTCAAACCTGACGAATTTCTCACTGAGCCGCATAAATTATGACGACTTATGACGGTCCGTTTATTGACCGTTCCAAGTTAAAGGGCGTCCCGGCCTTTTCTGGACCGGGACGCCCTACGCACGGTCACTCACGCCCTTGTCACCTCCCGCCTGGACTACTGTAATGCTCTCTACATGGGGCTCCCCTTGAGGAGCACCCGGAGGCTCCAGCTGGTCCAAAATGCGGCCGTGCGGGCGGTGTTGGGGGGGACTCGACGTTCCCACGTGACACCGCTGCTGCGCGAGCTGCATTGGCTGCCTGTGGCCTTCCGGGTGCGCTTCAAGGTGTTGACTATCATCTTTAAAGCGCTCCATGGCATCGGACCTGGATACCTTCGAGACCGCCTCCTGCCGCAGATTACCTCCCATCGACCTGTACGCTCCCACAGAGTGGGTCTCTTCAGGGTGCCGTCGGCCAGACAGTGCCGGCTGGCGACCCCAAGGGGGAGGGCCTTCTCTGTGGGAGCTCCCACCCTCTGGAATGAACTGCCCCCAGAGATCAGGGTCATCCCTGATCTCCCTTCCT
>NW_015390848.1:29688-36276 GCF_001527695.2 Protobothrops mucrosquamatus | reverse complement strand
AAGGAGAAGGGCGGGATATAAATCCAAATATAAATAAAATAAAATAAATAAATAAATACAGCGGCACTGAAAAAAGGGATTTTAGGACCTGTTTGTCACACTTAATGACCGTTGTGTCATCTCCCGCGGTCACGTGATCAAAATTCGGAGGCTTGTCAACGGGTTCGTTATTTACGACGGTCGCAGAGTCCCAGGGAGTTCACGCGATCCTCCCCCCCATTTGTGACCCTCTGATCAGCCAAGTCGAGGGGGAAATCCGGATTCGTTTAACAACGGTGTTGCTAACTGAACCGCTGCTGTGCTCGACTTAACAACTGGCGGGAGAAGTCGTAAAAACGGGACAAAACTCCAACGTAATGCATTTCTCACTGAGCCGCGTAAATTCGGGGCGCGATCGTGGCCGTAAGTCGAGGACTACCCGTCCTAGGACAGGGAAGGCCGGTTTTGGCGCACGCGGGGCGCGGTCAAGAGTAAAACCCGCTCACTTGATCATCTTGTACAAGTCGGAGTCGCTGATCTTGACCGTGCGGGCGACGTTCCAGGAGACGTGGATCATGGGCACGATGGACTTGACGTTCTTCACCTCATTCCACTCGTAGCGCTCGAGCGCCAGCTGGTACTGGTACGCTGGGGAGGACAAAGGTCGGTTGGCGGGTCCACAAATCCACGGCAAATTCCAGGTCTCCGGAATTAGTGGACGCGGAAAGTCCACCTTGTGTTTTTGTTCATCACAAGAGGAAAGGGTGGCGTCCGGTTGTGGGCGCCACACTTTTTTTTAAAGGAAAGATTCAGATAAATTAAATTTAAATGGAAGTGCTTGACACTTGGGAAAGACTGCTCTACGGGGTTGGCCCAAGCAAGGAGGGAGGGGCCTGCAGCGGTCTTAAAACTTGGCCTTTTGGTGACTGGTGGACTTCAATTCCCAGAATTCCTCAGCCAGCGTGAGGGAACTATGACTCTTTAATGACTGGTGGACTTCAACTCCTAGAATTCCTCAGCCAGGGTGAGGGTACTAGGACCCTTTTATGACTTGTGGACTTCAACTCCCAGAATTCCTCAGCCGGCGTGAGGGAAACTATGGCCCTTTTATGACTTGTGGACTTCAACTCCCAGAATTCCTCAGCCAGCGTGAAGGAACTAGGACCCTTTGATGACTTGTGGACTTCAACTCCCAGAATTCCTCAGCCAGGGTGCCTGGCTGAGGAATTCTGGGAGTTGAAATCCACAAGCAGGGCTCTTCAAACTTGGCCCTTTGGTGACTGGTGGACTTCAACTCCCAGAATTCCTGAGCCAGCGTGAGGGAACTATGACCCTTTGATGACTTGTGGACTTCAATTCCCAGAATTCCTCAGCCAGGGTGCCTGGCTGAGGAATTCTGGGAGTTGAAGTCCACAAGCAGGGGTCTTTAAACTTGGCCCTTTGATGACAGTGTGCCTGGCTGAGGAATTCTGGGAGTTGAAGTCCACAAGTCATGAAAGGGCCAAGTTGGAAGACCCCTGTCCCAGAAAGTAGGATCCACCACCGTTGGGTTGAAGCTACAAGAAATGAGGTTGTCTCCGGAGGAACTTCCTGAACGTATGATCAGCTGGACAAACTGTCTCACAATGGGCCGAGTCCTCCTTCATTGAGAAGGTCATGAAATCCCAACCGAGGCAGGGTGGCCCTCTGTCAAGAACGCCCTACTGAAATGGATCCCGTCTTGAGGAGCACTTGACCTTCTAAAGCCCCCTGAGATGCACCAGGCACTCTTCTGGCTTGGAAGGGGGGACACGGTCAGTTTCAAAGGCCATGTATGGCCAAAGCTCCTATCCTCAAAAGCTAGCAGGTCAACCGTCTACTTTGGGAGTCCACTCCAGGTAGGACAACAGTCCTCCTTCTCCAGCCCGTCCCTCGTCCTACCTGTCAGGGGACCGACGTTCCAAGCGATGTTATTGCACCATCCAGTGGCCTGGACCCAGTGTACGGTCCCAGCGTTGATCCACACCAGGTCTCCCGGACGCTGGATGAAGCGGTAGACGGGGATGTTGGATTGGTAGAGATCTTCTAAGATGGGCCACCAGGACCCGGTCAGATAATCTACCCCGTGCCTGCAAGGAAAGTCAGATTGAGGCCGTTGGGCAGTCAGGGATCCCTTCCCTGTCAGAAGAAGCTCTTGACTCAACCCCATGGAGCTTGCGTGGGACCTTCCTCTCCCCTCGCTGCTCCTCAGAAGGTTCTCTCCATCACCTTCTTCCTTCTCTCTCTGGCCAAGGTCTCCGTGCTTCTAAGTCTGAGGAGATCCTTCCAGGTTTCCCCCAGGAGCCCTACCTGTCACAGAAGGCGCTGATGTTCTGCCAGTAATGTTCGTGGACGGCAAACCACTCGCAGTCCCCGGGTCCAATGTTGATGTTCACGGAGCAGAAGTTATTGTTCTCCTGGTGACCTGCAAAGGAGCCACAGAGTTAGCAGCTCGGCGTGGGGGTCTCCTGGTCTCCATTTCCCCCCAAGCGGGGTCTCTTCGAGAGACAGGAAGGTCCCTGGAAGACCCCAGCGGAAGGACTGGCAGCAGAAGGACGTGACAGCAGAATCCAGAAGCTCCAGGTTTCTAATGCTAGGGGGTCTCCAAATTTGGCCACTTTGAAGACCTGTGGACTTCAACTCCCAGAATTCCTCAGCCGGCTGAGGAATTCTGGGAGCTGAAGTCCACAAGTCCCAGAGATGCTTTTCCAGGAAGCAACTGGAATAATAATAATAATAATAATAATAATAATAATAATAATAATAATAATAATAATAATAATAATAATAAAAAAGTTGGAAGGGATCTTGGAGGTCATCCAGTCCAACCCCCTGCTCAGGCAGGAAACCCTATTCCATTTCAGACAATAATCATCATCATCATCATCATCATCATCATCATCATCATCATCATAAAGTTGGAAAGGGACCTTGGAGGTCATCTAGTCCAACCCCCTGCTCAGGCAGGAAACCCTATTCCATTTTAGACAGATAATCATAATCATAAAGTTGGAAGGGACCCTGGAGGTCATCTAGTCCAACCCCCTGTTCAGGCAGGAAACCCTATACCGTTTCGGACAAATGGCTGTCCAGTCTCTTCTTAAAAACTTCCAGTGTTGGAGCATTCACTGCTTCTGGAGGCAAGTAGTTCCACTGGTTCCTATTGCCCATCATCCTGTTCCTAGTGCCCATCATCCTGTTCCCAAAGCAGCCAACCAGCGGCTTCAGCGGAGCCTCCAAGCAAGACAAGGGTTGGCAGCTTTTCCCTCCCTCCCTCCCCAGCTGGCGTTCAAAGGTAGAGTGTGCTCAGTTATGGAGGCTCCACTGCAATGTGCTCAGGCCAAGCAGAGAAGGGGGGGGTCTCACCTGGGGTACGGCTGCCGGGGACCTTCATGTAGAGTTGCACCGTGTTCATGCCCAGGATGGTGTGGCCCACGTGACTCAACATGTTCCCCGTCGACGTGACACGCATGAAGGCGGGCAGCTTCAGTAACTCCTGCAGCTGCGGTTTCCACCTGGGCCACGTCAGAGAAACAAACGGGTCACCCACGCTCCGGGGGGGGGGGACTGGGAGGCCAACTAGTCTGACCCTTTAGAGGGGGGGTCCTCGAAGTTACAGCCATAAGGGAGCCTGCCCCCCAACAGCAGTATAATTGACCCCAAAATTCCCGTCGCTAAGCGAGACATCGGCTAAGTGAGTTTTGCCCCATTTTTACAACCTTTCTCAGTACAGCTGTTAAGTGAACCCCTGCAGTTATAATAGTAACATGGTGGTTAAGTGAATCTGACTTAGAAGGTCAGAAGGTCGCAGGGAGACGCTGCGACGGTCGTAAATACGAGTCAGTTGCCAAGCAGTCTGGTCGTAAGTAGAGGACTATTTGTACTACTGCAGGCAGGGCTAGGCCAGGGGTAGGCAACCTTGGCTCTTTTATGACTTGTGGACTTCAACTCCCAGAATTCCTCAGCCGGCGTGAGGGAACTATATCCCTTTTGTGACTGGTGGACTTCAACTCCCAGAATTCCTCAGCCACCGTGAGGGAACTATGACCCTTTTATAACTTGTGGACTTCAACTCCCAGAATTCCTCTGCCGGCGTGAGGGAACTATGACCCTTTGATGACTTGTGGACTTCAACTCCCAGCGTTCCTCAGCCAGCGTGAGGGAACTATGACGTGGCTAGGCATTCTGGGAAAAATCACTGCCCCTGCTAGCCAGGACTTAGGGAGAACTGGCACAGCTGGCTCAGGAATTCTGGGAGTTGAAGTCCACAGTTGCCCCTTTCTGCCCTTTGAAGTCTTTTCAATGGCAATGATGGCTTCTGGCCACCAGGAGACAACCTACCCCCCCAAGAGCCCCTTCTTCCTGAAATTCCCATGCACCACCACCAGGGGGCAACAGAGAGACACAATAGTGCTTTGCCATAGGATTGAGGAAGGGGGGAAATGGCCTTGCTGCAGTTCCACGAGTGCCCACCGGGGGGGGTGGTGGCGCAAAGGGCTGGGATGAAGCAGCCCAGCCGCACGGAGGCCGCTCTAGGAAACAAGCTCTTTTGCATGCAGTGACAGGTCTGAACCCGAAGGGGGCAGCCCAAACAAGCAGATCTTAGGCAAAAATAATAATAATAAAAATAAATTCCCTTTTGCTGCTAGTTGCAAAGGGCAACCAACCCACGCAGGAAGTGGAAATTGGGGAGGGAGGGGCGAAGAGAGGGGAGGGGGGGAAACTGTCACTCCGGGGGGAGGGTGCATGATCCCCCCCCCTCCCTCGATGATCCTCACCGCTTGGTGTCCGAGAGGTCAATGTTGGTTCCAAACTTGATTATTTGGTGGGGCTTCTGATCCGGGTTGCTGCGGGCGAGAACAAGAAACGGAAAAGTGACGACGGGAAAACGGAAAAATCGGCTGGACCAGATGGAGGAAGCATTAAGGTCCCAATTCTTCCTCCCCCACACCCGCCACCCAGCAGAGAGGACAATGTGACACACACACACAGACACACACAGAGCATCCTGTGCTTCCCCAGGTCCTCCGTTCGCAAGCCAGCAAAACCCTCCCTCACTCTTATTCGAACTCATGTCCGGCTTCTAGCAAAAAAACCCTTTCCAAACCTGAAGAATACGAGGCCGTCCTGGATTTACGACCACAACAGACCCTAAAACAAGGGTCTTCAAACTTGGCCCTTTGGTGACTTGTGGACTTCAACTCCCAGAATTCCTCAGCCAGCGTGAGGGAACTATGGCCCTTTGATGACTCGTGGACTTCAACTCCCAGAATTCCTCAGCCAGCGTGAGGGAACTATGGCCCTTTGATGACTTGTGGACTTCAACTCCCAGAATTCCTCGGCCAGCATGAGGGAACTATGACCCTTTGATGACTTGTGGATTTTAACTCCCAGAATTACTCAGCCAGCATGCCTGGCTGAGGAATTCTGGGAGTTGAAGACCACAAGCAGGGGTCTTCAAACTTGGCCCTTTGATGACTTGTGGACTTCAACTCCCAGAATTCCTCAGCCAGTGTGCCTTAGGGCACTGATGATGCTACCTAGCTGGGTCATGAAACGTCTGCAAGAAATCAACCCAGGTCAGAGAGCACCAAGGACCCCACAGTCCTCCTCCTGCTCTCCACAAACCCCACTCCCTTCCAGCACTGACGATGTTACGTAGTTGGGTCATGAAATCTCTGCAAGGAAACAACCAAGCTCAGCGAGCACGAAGAATCCCTCATTTTTAACCTGCAAATATTCTCCTTTCGTGTCCAAAACAAAGGTCACCCGACGAACAGGCGGAGGCAGGAGTACTCTACCTGGGCGGCGTCTCGGTGGTGCTGTCCGGTTCCTCGGCCTCCTCGTCGTCGGTCTCTTTGTCCTCCTGCGTCAACAGAGAGAGGAGTCACGACGGAGACCTCCCACCCATGAGTTAAACAAGGGCGTTCTACGTGCGGCCCTTACGGGGGTCAGGAATCCCGCCTGGTCCGGGGTGACGGGATGGACGGACCAAGCTTGGCGATCTCACCTGAAGCGACTCCTGGAACGAGGCCGCTTGGTACTGGGCGTACTTGGCGATTGTGGTGTGCGACCGGCTGCTCTCGCACGGCCACACCTGCTTGGTGCCCGAGAGGTCCCAGTTCTCGTCGGACGGCTGCTGGACTTGCGTGCGGACCTCCACGGCGTGCTCGCCGCTCGCCTCCACCAGAGTCTTCGTGCTGAACAGCCCCAAATCTGCGGGCGAGTGGAGACAGTATAGCAGGCATGTCAAGACTGCCGGTCCGCGGGCCGGATGCATCACGGCGAAACCGCGCCCACCCCATTGCCAGCAATGGGGGGAAAAGCCGCGATACGTCGCACGACGTCACAAGTTTGTCATGCCTGCAGTAAAGCGAGGGGACGTCGGAGAGCCTCAATCTACACCCACGCCCCCAAATTGTGGGAAAGATCGGTTGTGAGTTGGCCTGCTCGACTCTCCAACAATCAGCCCTCGTTCCATCCGCCCCGCTTGGAAAGGTGAGCGTCTACAATCAAGATCGGCTTCCTCTCCACTCAGATCGACTTCCTAAGGAACTGCAAAGATCCTCGGCCATTCTCCAAATCGGGGGG
>NW_015390848.1:25229-29099 GCF_001527695.2 Protobothrops mucrosquamatus | reverse complement strand
TGGGAGCGTACCGGTCTATGGGAGGGAATCTGTGGCAGAAGGCGGTCTCGGAGGTAGCCAGGTCCGATGCCATGGAGCGCTTTAAAGGTGGTAACTAACACCTTAAAGCGCACCCGGAAGACCACTGGTAACCAGTGCAGCTCGCGCAGCAGCGGTGTTACATGGGAGCGACGAGTCCCTCCCAACACCGCCCGCGCGGACGCATTCTGGACCATTTGGAGCCTCCGGGTGCTCCTCAAAGGGAGCCCCATGTAGAGAGCATTACAGTAGTCCAGGCGGGAGGTGACGAGAGCATGAGTGACTGTGCGCAAGGCGTCCCGGTCCAGAAAAGGTCCCGGTCCAGAAAAGAAGAAGAAGGAAGAAGGAGAAGGTGGTTAACCAGATGGTCTACTATTTCTTCAGCTTCCGCCTATGCAAAGAAGATCTCCCAGATTGACAACAAGCAACAGCACGACAAAGTAGCAACAACAGTGCACAGGAAGATCTGAAAGACATACCATTTGCCTGCAAGCAAGAACTGGTAGGACCGTAAAACAGAGAAAGCCACAAAAAAAATGAAGAAACTAAATTGCTCTGGGACTGTAGAATTCAGACACACAGGCACCTGCCCCACAACAATCCAGACTTAACAACTGTGGGTAAGAAAGACACAAAAAAAAGTCTGGATAGTGGACACGTAGCAGGAACTTTGGGACAGCAGAAGAGAAGAGAAAGAACTGGAGAAGATAACAAAACACAAAGACCCGCAAACAGAACAACTGTGGCCAAAGGAAGCCTAGGTAGTCTCAACAGTCACAGACGCCTTGGGTGCCATCCCGAAACATCTGGAGAACCGCTGGAACGTTATCGGCATTGACAAACTCGCCATCAGTCAATTGCAAAAGGCAGCTTTACTCGGAGCAGCTGACATCCTGCGGCGATGCCTGCAAAACCATCAAACACCCACATCTGCCTATCCCAGATGAGACGGACGAAAACGCCAGATCCAGTCTGAACATCTGGCTGATGGTGCCACAAACAACAACTGGACTTTCCTGTTTTTCTTTGAAGACGTTTCGCTTCTCCTCCAAGAAGCTTCATCAGCTCTGACTGGGTGGTGGAGGAATGGAAGGATTTATACTCCTTGCAGACAGCTGGCCATTTGCCTCCTTTGAGAGGGTCGTTGAGGCCACTTGGAGGTTTATCTGTGTCGTCGGGGTCACCTGAGTGGGGCAAATGGGCAGGGAGCCTCCTTTCAACAGTTCCAAGAAGGCTCCACACCCATTTGCACCGCTCAGATGACCCTGAGGACACAGAGAAACCTCCAAGTGGCCTCAACGACTCTCTAAAAGAAGGCAAATGACCAGCTGTCTATAAGGAGTATAAATCCTTCCATTCCCCACCATCCAGTCAGAACCGAAGAAGATTTTGGGATGAGAAGCAAAATGTCTTCAAAGGAAAACAAGGAAGTCCTGAAAAAGCATCTTTGGGACAAACCTCCAAGTGGCCTCAACGACTCTCTAAAAGAAGGCAAATGACCAGCTGTCTATAAGGAGTATAAATCCTTCCATTCTCCACCAGTCAGAACCGAAGAAGCTTCCAGGATGAGAAACAAAATGTCTTCAAAAAAGCAAGGAAGTCGTGGAAAAAGCACCTTTGGGACAAACCTCCAAGTGGCCTCAACGACTCTCTAAAAATGCAAATGACCAGCTGTCTATAAGGAGTATAAATCCTTCCGTTCCCCACCATCCAGTCAGAACCGAAGAAGCTTTTTGGATGAGAAGCAAAATATCTTCAAAGGAAAACAAGGAAGTCCTGAAAAAGCATCTTTGGGACAAACCTCCAAGTGGCCTCAACGACTCTCTAAAAAAATGCAAATGACCAGCTGTCTGCAAGGAGTATAAATCCTTCAGTTCCCCACTATTCAGGCGGAGCTGAAGAAGCTTCTGGGATGAGAAGCGAAACGTCTTCAAAGAAAAACAGGAAAGTCCAGTGGCCTCCTGAAAAAAAGCACCTTTGGGACAACTAGAACCTGGCTGACGGAGAATAACCTCCACGGGCAAACCACAACAGTCCTACTCACTGAGTCGAAGAGATCCAGCCAGACCCCGGATGACGGTGATGGGGTTCTTGGGATCCGTGCAGAATTGCAGCAACACAGGGGAGAACGCGTCCCGTTTGCTCTCCAACTGAAGAGAAAGGAGGAGATCGTCAGAGGACCCCCCCAGGCCGGTCTGATTCCCCCCCCATCCCATCCTCTTGCACAAAACACCCACCAATCTAAAAAAAAAAGTCAATTCCCAGAATTCCCCAGCCCGCAAAGCATTCCGGGAGTCGAAGTCCACCCTTCTTAAAGGGGCCAAAAATTGAGGGACGCTGACCTAACCTCATTCCTTGGATCGGCCTGGGCCCTGGGGCAAAATCGCCCAGCATCCTACGTCCCCCCCAATATCCAGAACCCACAATTCTTTCATTTTGGGAGGGGGGGAGCCGTTCTGTATGCCCCCCTCCCAAGAACGAAGGACTGTGAAACGGAGACCCATAATCCCCAGCCAGAACCCAGGCCACGAAGTAGCCGGCAATGGTCACCGTCATCTTCCCGATCCGGTTTTCGCCCCCTCCCTCCCTATTGGACGGCCTTCCTTCCACTCTGCCCTTCGGGGCTCTGCAATGTTGGTGAAGTTGACCGCTTCAGCCATGAGGGCTAGAAACCTGGCAGCGGTTTTGATCCGTCCCTAAAAAAAGCTAAGGCCGGTAGGCCTGGCTTGCGTACTAGAGCGAGCGTGATGTGCAAACACCCCAGAGCCCTGATTTTTTTTTTACACACAAACCCCCTCAAAATCCGACGTGGGCAGCCCCCTCCCCACTCACGGCCCTCTCCGTGGGTACCCCAAAAACCGGACACTCACGTAGATGCTCGGCGTTGGGGGGCTGAGCTTATCCCGCGGCAGTTTTTCGTCCACGTTGATCTGCGGCTTGACCGAGTGGCTTTGGGACAGGTAGGACTCCTTAAATTTCCCTTTCACCTTGGCGTGCCTGGCGAGAAGGGGGGGAAAGCGGGGGAGACGTCAGCCCGGGAAAAGCGGCGTGAAATTGAAGTCCCACATCTTCAGCTGCACAGAGTCGCGCCGAAACAAGACGGACAGCAAATCAATTTAATAATAAAGAAATAAAGAGTCCCTGCGGATTTTACTCGGCTACTCCTTGCCAACGCTGGAGGATCGTGCTCGTTTTCCAAAGACATTTCTGCGGTCACGTGGCCGAAACGACATCCTGAGTGCTGTCACCTTCCTGTCGAAGTGGTACCTATTTATCTACACGCCTTTGTATGCTTTCAAGCTTCTGGGTGGGCAGAAGCTGAGGCGAGGACGGGAGCTCACCCCATCGTAAGAAGCTCGGGACTCAAACCTGGTTTGCTGGCTTTCCAGCTAACAAGCTCAGCGACTTAACCGCGGAGTCACCGCGTCACCCCAATAATAAATAAACGATTCTCGTAACAGCTGTGGCAAAAAGGTTGTCAAATCGGGCAGGGCCCACTTAACAACGGCCTTGCTTAGCAACAGGAATTTTGCTACCTGTGGTCGATAAATCGAGAACTACTTGCAGTGAACCCGCATTTTCTATTCAGCGGCTGGAAGATCCTAATAGGAAACGGCCTCAGGGGAGGCAACAGGGCAACAGCCTCAGGAGGGGCAACAGGGGAACGGCCTCAGGAGGGGCAACAGGGAAACGGCTTCAGGAGGGGCAACAGGGAAACGGCTTCAGGAGGGGCAAGGGGATAATGGCCTCAGGAGGGGCAACGGGGGAAATGGCCTCAGGAGGGGCAACGGGGGAACGGCCTCAGGAGGGGCAACAGGGAAACGGCTTCAGGAGGGGCAACAGGGAAACGGC
>NW_015390848.1:23164-24251 GCF_001527695.2 Protobothrops mucrosquamatus | reverse complement strand
CTCAGGAGGGGCAACAGGGAAACAGCTTCAGGAGGGGCAACGGGATAATGGCCTCAGGAGGGGCAACGGGGGAATGGCCTCAGGAGGGGCAACGGGGGAATGGTCTCAGGAGGGGCAACGGGGAAATGGCTTCAGGAGGGGCAACAGGATAACGGCCTCAGGAGAGGCAACGGGGGAATGGCCTCAGGAGGGGCAATGGGGTAACTCACTTGCTGGCCCGCACGACCTCGGCAGCCGAGTGGTTGATGGTCAGCTCGCTCAGGGGGATGCGCCGTTCCTCGACTTCGGAGGCGATGAAGGTCTCCTTGTCCCCGCTCTCCACCTTGATCAGCCGGATCTTCAGCTCCTTGGGGGGACCCTCTGTGAAGGACCGCAGCTTGAGCAGGTCGGCCGAGCACACCATGGTGGACACCGAGCCCACTGGAGTCTCTTCCTTCTTGACGGGAGACCTCCGCTCCGGGGGAGGCGGCGGAGTTGGCGGGGGTGGCTTGGCCCCATTCTCCCGGGCCTGCCCCTCGGCGCTCTGCACGTCCAAACTGCCCAGGATCTGCCGGTTCTTTCCCTTGCGAGCTTTACCGTCCCGGTGTCTGCGCGAGCCGTCCCGGTTGGAGCGACGGTGCCGACGGTGCTCCAAATGCTGCTTGCGGGACTCGTCCTTGGGGCGGGGAGGGGTGAGTGGCGAGGGCGCCGGGGGCACGGGGGCTGGAAGAGGAGGGGGCGGAGGGGAGGCCGGGGTGGGTGGGGGGCTGGCAGGGGGCGGGGGGCTCTTCTCCCGCCCTGCTCGTCCCACCAGGGTCTCGCAGGCGCGGCTGATCTCCTCCAAGACCTCCGACTCGGTCTTGACGGGCCGAGGGGCGGGCAGGGGCGGGGGCGTAGAGGCCCGCTCCTCCGTGGCGCCACCAGGGCCCCCGGCCCACACTTGGCCTGAGGTAGTGAATTGGGGCAGGGGGCTCTGGCTCGCACCGGCTGGGGGGGAGATCTTAGCACCTGGGGGCGTCATCGGTTTCAGCCGATAGGAGTGTTTCTGCCCCTCCAGCACATTGGCCAAAGACTTCAAGAGTGACGGGGTGCTGCGGGGGGTGAACTT
>NW_015390848.1:14427-20573 GCF_001527695.2 Protobothrops mucrosquamatus | reverse complement strand
GAGGGAGGGAGGGAGAAAGAGAGGGAGGGAGGGAAGGAAAGAAGCAAACAAGCAAGGAAAGAAGGAAGGAGACAGAAGCGAAGGAAGGAGGGAAGGAAGGGAGACAAGAGAGAGGGAAGGAAGGAAGGAAAGAAGGAAGGAAGGAAGGAAGGAGACAGAAGCGAAGGAGGGAGGGAGGGAAGACAGAAGTGAGGGAGGGAGGGAGAAAGGGAGGGAGGGAAGGAAAGAAGCAAGCAAGGAAAGAAGGAAGGAGACAGAAGCGAAGGAGGGAGGGAAGGAAAGAAGGGAGACAAGAGAGAGGGAAGGAAGGAAGGAAGGAAGGAAGGAAGGAAGGAAGGAAGGAGAGAGAAGGGAGGGTGGAAGGAAGGAGACAGAAGCGAAGGAGGGCGGGAAGGAAGGAAGGGAGACAGGAGAGAGGGAAGGAAGGAAGGAAGGAAGGAAGGAAGGAAGGAAGGAAGGAAAGAAAGAAAAATAAAATCAGGCTTTTTTCCCGCTCTTCAGACCTTTTCCGTTGACCTCAAGCGTCCTGCAAGGCGAAGCTATCTGGGCTGGGGGGGGGGGCTGCAGAAGCTTCCCAGCTTTTCCAAAGCAAAAGCCACGGAAGAGGCCTTAATCCCACCCCCCCACCCACCCCCCTGCAGTCCGGGCCCTTTGCAGATGCCAAGCCAAGCAGCAGCCAGAGCAGGGAGCGGGGGGGGGGGGGAGAAGCCAGCTGCCCCCCACCCCGGCAAGATTTCAGGGGGAAAAGGGAATAAACCGGGGCCTTTTCCCTCCACTGCCCCCCACCCACCCCTGGGGGGCCCACCCTGGGCTCCTGGAGGGCCAGATCTGGGAGGGGGGGGCGCTAATCTTTAGGGATGGAATTTATATAGCCGCCCATCTCACACAAGAAGAAGTGATCCTGGGTGGTGGATCTGGGAACACAAAGGACAGGGGGGCCCCCCCCTCCAGAAGGACCCCTCCTCAATTTAAAGAATTAGATTATCGGCTGCGTCATACTTTCTTTCCTTCCTTCTTTCCTCCCCTTCCCCTTTTCCTTCCTTCTTCCATCCATCCTCCCTCCCTTCCTCTTTTGGTTTCTTCCTTCTTTTTTCTGTCTCCTTCCTTCTTTCCTTCCTCTCTCCCTTCTTTTCCTTCCTTCCATCCATCTCCCTTTTTTTCTTTCCTCTCTTTTCTCCGTCTCCTTCCTTCCCTTAGTCCCTCCTTCCCTTCCCTCATTTTCTCCTTCCATCATCCGTCGTCCCTTCCTTTTCCTTTCGTCCCTCCCTTTTTTATTTCCCCCTTTCCTCTTTCCTTTTTTCTTCAAAATCAATCTTCCTTGTTTTCCTTCCTTCCCTTCCTTTCCTCCTTCCATCCATCTCTCACTCCCTTTTTTCTTTCCTCTTTTCTCCATTTTCCTTCCCTTATTCCCTCCTTCCTTCCTCATTTACTCCTTCCATCCATCCCTCTTTTCCTTTCGTCCCTCCCTTACTTTTCTATTTCTCCCTTTCCTTTCCCTTTTTCCGTTCCTCTTTTCTTTTTTCCCTTTCCCTTTCTCTTCAAAACCAATCTTCCTTCCTTCCTTCTTTCCTCTCACTTCATTCTCATTTTCCTTCCTTCCTTCTCATTTTCCTTTTCCTTCCTTCCTTCCTTCTCATTTTCCTTCCTTCCTTCTTTCTTTCCTATCTTCCTTTCTTCTCATTTTCCTTCCTTCCTTCCTCCCTTATTATATTCCTTCCTCCCTTCTCATTCCTTCTTTCCTTCCTTCCTTCATTCTTCCTATCTTCCTTCCTTCTTTACTATCTTCCTTCCTTCCTTCTCTTTCCTTCCTTCCTATCTTCCTTCCTTCTCATTTTCCTTCCTTCCTTCTCTTTCCTTCCTTCCTATCTTCCTTCCTTCTCATTTTCCTTCCTTCCTTCCTTCCTATCTTCCTTCTCATTTTCCTTCCTTCCTTCCTTCCTTCTTTCCTATCTTCCTTTCTTCTCATTTTCCTTCCTTCCTCCCTTACTATATTCCTTCCTCATTTTCCTTCCTTCCTTCCTTCCTTCCTTCCTTCCTTTCCTCCTTCATTCCTTCATTCATTCTTCCTATCTTCCTTCCTTCTCATTTTTTTCCTTCCTTCCTTCCTTCCTTCCTTTCCTTCCTTCCTTCTCATTTTTTCCCTTCCTTCCTTCTTTACTATCTTCCTTCCTTCCCTCCCTCCCTCCCTGCCTGGGGAGGCCTAGCCTTAAAGTGGGGGGTGGGGGGTCCGCCTTACTTGTCTGTCTGGGGCGGCCACGTTCTTGCGCTCCTGGCCCCAGAGGTCTCCATGCAGGGGGTTCCATAGTCCAGGCTTAGGCAGCTGGTAGTGGGGATTGCCGGGGGCTCCGGGACCGGACAGGTGCTGGCCCACCCCGTTAGCACCGGTCTGCTCCCCGACAGGCGTTCCCAGAGAGAGAGCGAGAGGAGAGGGTCACAGCCTCCAAAGCCCCACAGGCCCCTCCCGCCACGCTGCCCCCACCTCCTTCCCCATCGGGGGGGGGAGGAAAAGGGTTGACCTACAGATCCATTTCTCCCCCCTTTAAAAAATAAAAATAAAAAAAAAAGCCAGCAGCCACCCAAGCAGCAGACCAAAGCAGCGTCCGGAAAGGGCGGGAGGCCGTTAAGCATGCGCAGAGTGCCAGCCACAGGGGCTTTGCTACCTGGTCGGGACTGGTGCTCCTCCGCCTCTTCATGGGCGCCGGCATCTCTTCGCCGTGGGCCGGGTGGGCCGGGTGCTGGACCGGCGGGATGGGCTGGACCACGGGGGGCTCCATGGGGGGGCCGGGCCGCTTGAGCTGGGGGTTCCGCTTGGCCGAGAAATTCCTTTTCTGGGGAAGCGAACGCAAGAGGATTCAGTTTTTCTGCTAAAAACCCAACGCAGAAGCCTTTCCACGAAAACAAGACACCTCCAGGGAAGATCTAGGACGGGGTGGGGTGGGGGGGTGTCCAATCTTGACAGCTTTCAGGCCTGTGGACTTCAACTCCCAGAATCCCCCAGCCAGCCATCTTGACGGGGGAATTCTGGGAGTTGAAGAAGCCCATGCATCTTATAGTTGCTAAGGTTGAAAAACACTATTCTAGGACAGGGGTCTCCAAATTTGCCAGCTTTAAGACCTGTGGACTTCAACTCCCAGAATCCCCCAGCCAGCCATCTTGATTGGAAAATTCTGGGAGTTGAAGAAGCCCATGCGTCTTAAAAAGTTGCTGTTCTAGGACAAGGGTTTCCAAACTTGGCGATTTTAAGACGTGTGGACTTCAACTCCCAGAATCCCCCAGCCAGTTCAATCTTAGCGGTTTTAAGACCTGTGGACTTCAACTCCCAGAATCCCCCAGCCAGCCATCTTGATTGGGAAATTCTGGGAGTTGAAGAAGCCCATGCGTCTTAAAAAGTTGCTGTTCTAGGACAAGGGTTTCCAAACTTGGCGATTTTAAGACGTGTGGACTTCAACTCCCAGAATCCCCCAGCCAGTTCAACCTTAGCGATTTTAAGACCTGTGGACTTCAACTCCCAGAATCCCCCAGCCAGTTCAACCTTAGCAATTTTAAGACCTGTGGACTTCAACTCCCAGAATCCCCCAGCCAGCCATCTTGACTGGGGAATTCTGGGAGTTGAAGTCCACATCTCTTAAAAGTTTCCCCGGGTGAAAAAACACTATTCTAGGACAAGGGTCTCCAAATTTGCCAGCTTTAAGACATGGGTGGATTTCAACTCCCAGAATCCCCCAGCCAGCAACGGAAAATTGGGGCTCCATCCTAGTCGTATCCAAGATTAAGTGAACCGTTTTGCAATTCCTTGGAGGAATCATTTTAAAGAGGATGAAAAAAGGAAAAAAAAAAACCATTTTAGAAAGTTTGAAAAAAGATCCAGGAATGGGGAGGGGAAAAAAAAAACCCAGAAAAAAAGATTAAGGTTGCATTTTTCCCTTCCTTTTTTCCGCTGGGGACCTGTTTCTATGCTGCCTGTCATAACCTTAAAACTGCTCATTAAACATTGGAAAAAGAGCATTTGTGGAAACTCTGGACGTGGGGAAGTGAGGAATTTAGAGACGGCCGGTTCAGAATAATAACAGAACAACGGAAGGGGACCTCGGAGGTCATCTAGTCCAACCCCCTGCTCAGGCAGGAAACTCTATACCATTCCAGACAAACGGCTCTCCAATCTCATCCAATCAGTTCAGGAGAGTTTCAGCCATTTTCAATTTTTAAAAAAAAATAGATTTTTTTTTTAAAAGTTACACAGGACTCCTGGAAAAACCTACTCCTCTTTTACTTTCCTTACTTAATAGCCAGAAAAAAGGCAATCTTTCCCCAGTGAGCAATTTGCCAAAAAACTTTTGGAAACAGTGATTGACACAGTGCTGGGGAACAAGGAAAATTGGTCCTAAAGATTTGTTAAGGTGGGGGGGAATTTATTGAATGAATCATATATATATATATTTTTTAAAAATGTTAACAGAAACCCCAAGTGTTCTTTTAAACCAGGGGTCTTCAAACTTGGCCCTTTGATGACTTGTGGACTTCAACTCCCAGAATTCCTCAGCCAGGCATACTGGCTGAGGAATTCTGGGAGTTGAAGTCTACAAGTCATCAAAGGTCATAGTTTCCTCACGCTGGCTGAGGAATTCTGGGAGTTGAAGTCTACAAGTCATCAAAGGTCATAGTTTCCTCACGCTGGCCGAGGAATTCTGGGAGTTGAAGTCTACAAGTCATCAAAGGTCATAGTTTCCTCACGCTGGCTGAGGAATTCTGGGAGTTGAAGTCTACAAGTCATCAAAGGTCATAGTTTCCTCACAGTGGCTGAGGAATTCTGGGAGTTGAAGTCCACAAGTCATCAAAGGGTCATAGTTTCCTCACGCTGGCTGAGGAATTCTGGGAGTTGAAGTCTACAAGTCATCAAAGGGCCATAGTTCCCTCACGCTGGCTGAGGAATTCTGGGAGTTGAAGTCCACAAGTCATCAGAGGGTCATAGTTCCCTCACGCTGGCTGAGGAATTCTGGGAGTTGAAGTCCACAAGTCATCCAAGGGTCATAGTTCCCTCACGCTGGCTGAGGAATTCTGGGAGTTGAAGTCCACAAGTCATCCAAGGGTCATAGTTCCCTCACGCTGGCCGAGGAATTCTGGGAGTTGAAGTCCACAAGTCATCAAAGGGCCAAGTTTGAAGACCCCTGCTTGTGGACTTCAACTCCCAGAATTCCTCAGCCAGCCTCCATTTTGTTTGTTAGATTTAAGACAGGGGTCTTCCAACTTGGCCCTTTGATGACTTGTGGACTTCAACTGCCAGAATTCCTCAGCCATCATGCCTGGCTGAGGAATTCTGGGAGTTGGAAGTCCACAAGCAGGGGTTGTGGGGACGGGGCAAAAACCTCTTACCTCAAGATGTAAAAGGTTCCAGACTTGCTGTAAGGGGGGTAAAACTTTGTGCCGGTGATGAGATGAGCCCCCCGAATGGAAATTCCACAGCTGAGCCTAAAAAAGGGGGGAAAGGTGGGGTGGAGGAAGAAGAGACAAAAGACGTTTTTTTAAAAAAAAATGTTAAAGCTTTTCTTCAAGGAGTTTGGGAAACGGAAAAGTGGCAGTATCTCCTGGTGGTCTCCCATCCGAACCAACCAACCAACCAGGCCAGACTGGCTTTTGAACCTGGGGTAAGGCTGGTTAGGAAAAGGCTGAGAAACTCCCCCTTTCTTTGTCTTATCCAACACATCCGGGGCAATTTGGTGTAGTTAAGGCAACAAGTGGGAAACCGGGAGGCAGTGAATTCTAGTTCTCTCTTAGGCACAAAAGCCAACTGGGTGACTTTGGGCCAATCACCAGGAGACGGTGAGTTCTAGTCCTGCCTTAGGCATAAAAGCTGTCTGGATGACTTTCAGGCCAATCACCAGGAGACTGGGAGTTCTAGTACACCTTAGGGAAGCAAGCCAAATGAGTGACTTTGAGCCAATCACCAGGAGACGGTGAGTTCTAGTCCCACCTTAAACATCAAAGCTAGCTGGGTGACTTTGGGCCAATCGCCAGGAGACGGTGAGTTCTAGTCCCACCTTAAACATCAAAGCTAGCTGGGTGACTTTGGGCCAATCGCCAGGAGATGGTGAGTTCTAGTCCCACCTTAAACATCAAAGCTAGCTGGGTGACTTTGGGCCAATCACCAG
>NW_015390848.1:9239-12356 GCF_001527695.2 Protobothrops mucrosquamatus | reverse complement strand
AGGAGGAGGAGGAGGAGGAGAGGGTGAGGAGGAGGAGAACTGTGGGGTCCTTGGTGCTCTCTGAGCTTGGTGGTTTTCTTGCAGGCATTTCACAACCGAACTAGCGAACACCATCAGTGCTGGAAGGGAAGGGAGTCTGCAGAGAGGATGTGGAGAAGGATAGGAAGGAAGGAAGGAAGGAAGGAAGGAAGGAAGGAAGAGGAGGAGGAGGAGGAGGAGGAGGAGGAAGACGACTGTGGGGTCCCTGGTGCTCTCTGAGCTGGGTGGTTTTCCTGCAGACGTTTCATGACCCAACTAGGGAACATCATCGGTGCTGGAAGGGAGGAGGAGGAGGAGGAGAACTGTAGGTCCTTGGCCATTTTTTCCCCCTTTTCCGGCGGGCGCCTTACCTCCCTTGGGCTGGGCCAGCTGTTGGTCGGCCTGCTCCGTCTCTGCTGCTTGCCAGCTACGGCTCGGCTGGCGCAGGGGGCGGAACCACGCATGCGCGGCGCTCCCGGGCAGGGAAAGTCCTCGACTTACGACCGGTTGGGTAGTCCCCGACTTACGACCGGTTTAGTCCTCGACTTACGACCGGTTTAGTCCTCGACTTACGACCGGTTTAGTCCTCGACTTACGACCAGTTGGGGTCGCGGCATTAAAAAGGTTGAGAACCACTGTCCTTGGGGCTCTCTGAGCTTGGGCGTTTCCTTGCAGACGTCTCATGACCCAACTAGGGAACACCATCAGTGCTCGGGGGCGTGGTCTGCCTGCACCTTTCCCCAGATGCAAACTATGGGGGGGGGGTCTTGATCTTCCAGGGCAGCCCTTTGTTCCTCCTCCTTCCCCCCCCATGCAAAATAGGGTGGGTGGGCCCCAAAGGCCGGGCGCAGGACTCACCCGGGGGCATAGTAGCCTTTGCTGTACTGCCCCAGATTAGCACCATGGCTGGGCGTCAACGGCAGGGGCAGAGGCGGCTGGACGGCACTGGCGGAGCACCTGGCAGAGGGAGACCGTGGCGGGTCAGAAAGGCAGGGGAGATACCAGCTGGGGAGGGGGGGGGGCAAGGGTCCTGCTCCCATCCGGCTGGGCTGGGTCTCTTCTAGGGCAGGGGTCTTCAAACTCGGCCCTTTGATGACTTGCGGACTTCAACTCCCAGAATTCCCTAGCCAGGCACGCTGGCTGAGGAATTCTGGGAGTTGAAGTCCACCAGTCATCAAAGGGCCAAGTTGGAAGACCCCTGCTTGTGGACTTCAACTCCCAGAATTCCTCAGCCAGGCACGGCGGCGGAGGAATTCTGGGAGTTGAAGTCCACAAGTCATAAAGAGGGCCACGTTGGAAGACCCCTGTTCTATGGGGTGGAAAAGGCGCCCTGAGACCATGTTGGGGAGGGGGAGATCTCTCGAGGTGGGGGGGGAGCAGGCTTAGGAGAGGAAGCAGAGCAGCCAACACCGAAACTGCCCCCCCCTCAATTTGGGAGAGGAAGGGGAGGCAGAGATGGATCGACACAGCTCGGGGGGGGGGAGATGAGCGTGGGAAGGCGAACACGGGACCAAGTTTCTCCGAGAGAAATGCAGAGCGGCTGAAACTAACCCTGGTTTGAGATTCCCCGGGATTGGGAGAAGGCGGAAAAGACGCTCCGGATAAACGGAGAACCCACAAACAGGGTTTATTCTCTGAATTCAATATTTGCAGCTCCAGGTTGAACTGGGGGGGGGTGGTGTCCCTGAGCTGAGTGGTTTTCCTGCAGACGTCTCATGACCCAACTAGGGAACACCATCAGTGCTAGGAGAGAGTGGGGGTTGCAGGGAGGAGGAGGCGGAGGAGGAAAAGGGGGACGAAGAGAAGGACTGTGGGCTCCTTGGTGCTCTCTGAGCTTGCTGATATCTTGCAGACATTTCGTGACCCAACTAGGCAACACCATCAGGGCTAGAAGGGAGAGGTATTTGCAAATATTTAGCCCTGATGACGTTCCCTAGTTGGGTCACGAAACGTCTGCAAGAAAACAACCCAGCTCAGAGACCACCAAGGACTCCACAGTCCCTCCTCTTCTTCTCCTCCTCCTCCTCCCTCCCTCCCTTCCATCACTGATAATGATCCCTAGTTGGGTCACAAAACGTCTGCAAGAAAACCACCCAGCTCAGAGACCATCGCGGACCCCTCTCTTCTTCGCTCGGGGGGACAAAGGCCCCCTCCCCTTATTACAGCTAATCCTCCACTTACGCCACGAATTGAGCCTGGAATGACGGTTGTCAGTCCTATCGGCCATTAAGCCTAACCAGAGACCTGATTGTATGACATTCTTTTTTTATGGTGGCCGTTAAGCGAATCCACCGTCGTTAAGTGAGCATTGCAGCCATTAAGTAAAAAAAAAAAAAAAAAAAAACCCCCACAACCCCATTGTTCAGAATGGGTGATTTTTTTTTGCCCATTTACCCATCTCCAGCCAAGAATGTCGTCGCATCGCTGTCACAACTGTGGGATGCGGGCAAACGGCCGTAAATCCGGATCGGTTGCTAAGCGTCTAAATTGGGATCGTGCAGCGGCCGTCGTAACTTTGAATCTGGCTCGGGGGGGGCTCCGTTGTAACTTCAAACAGTTGCTAAGCAATAGGTCGTAAGTGGAGGACTATTTACTCTGCAGAGATCTGCAGATGGGCCAGTCCTCGACATACAACAAAAAATTGAGCCCGAACTTTCCGTCGCTAAGCAAGACAGCTGTTAAGTGAGTTTTGCTCCATTGGACGACCGGGGGGAGAGGGGGGGTAAAGAATGCTGCAATGGGTCGGTCCTCTCTCCACTTCTGTTCAATATTTATGTGAAGCCGCTGGGGGAGATCATCCGTGGCTTCGGGGTGGATTTCCATCAGTACGCTGACGACACTCAGCTGTACATATCCACCCCGGGCCACCCCAACGATGCCCTTGACGTGATGACCCGGTGTCTGGAGGCCGTGAGGGTCTGGATGGGGAGGAACAGACTCAGACTCAACCCGTCCAAGACCGAGTGGCTATGGCTTCCAGCGCCTCGGCATAGTCAGCTGATTCCATCGCTGACTATAGGGGGCGAAACTTTGGCCCCCTCAGATCGGGTCCGCAACTTGGGTGTTCTCCTGGATTCACGGTTGACATTGGACGACCAG
>NW_015390848.1:5914-7152 GCF_001527695.2 Protobothrops mucrosquamatus | reverse complement strand
CTCTGACGGGCAGCCCGCTGGGTGGTAGGTTAAAGGGCGCAGTCAGGCGGGAACTGGGAGAATTGGGAGTTCTAGTCCTCCGTTATTTTTAGGATGACATTTTTATCCCGTCTTGCTTTCTTTATAAGTAACTCGAGGTGTTGAACGAACCGAACGCGCCATCCGGCTTTCCCCACAACAGCCCTGTGAGGTGGGCTGGACTGAGGGAGGAGGACTGGATCAAAGTCACCCAGCCGGCTTTTATGCCTAAGGCGGGACTAGAACTCCCTGTCTCCTGGTGATTGGCCCAGAGTCACTCAGCTACTTCACATGTCTAAGGTCGGACTAGAACTCATCATCTCCCGGTGATTGGCCCAAAGTCACCCAGCCAGCTTTCATGCCTAAGGCGGGACTAGAACTCCCTGTTTCCTGGTGATTGGCCCAAAGTCACCCAGTTATTTCACATGCCTAAGGCGGGACTAGAACTCCCTGTCTCCTGATGATTGGCTCAAAGTCACCCAGCTATTTCACATGCCTAAGGCGGGACTAGAACTCCCTGTCTCCTGATGATTGGCTCAAAGTCACCCAGCTATTTCACATGCCTAAGGCGGGACTAGAACTCCCTGTCTCCTGGTGATTGGCTCAAAGTCACCCAGCTATTTCACATGCCTAAGGCGGGACTAGAACTCCCTGTCTCCTGGTGATTGGCCCAAACTCACCCAACTGTCTTCACATGCCTAAAGCGGGACTAGAACTCACCGTCTCCCACTTTCTAGACCAGCACTGTAACCACTCAACCAAACTGGCTCTCCTTTGGCCCCAGACCCAAATGGGGGATTTGGGGCCAAGAAAGGAAAGACAAACCACGTCTGAAGGCGCCCGGACACAGTCGCCTGAAGTCCAGACAGCCCAGAAGGCCCAAATAATCAATGATATGAAACAGAGGTCTCCAATCTTGGCAAACTGGAGACGGGCGGGCTTCAATTCCCAGAATTCCCCAGCTACTTTAAGACTGGTGGACTTCGACTCTCAGCCTGGCTGAAGAATTCTGGCAGTTGGTCCCCAAGTTTTAAAATGGCTGGGGAATTCTGGGAGTTGAAGTCCACCAGTTTTAAAATGGCTGGGGAATTCTGGGGGTTGAGGTCCACCCGTCTTCAGGTTGCCAAGATTGGAGAGCCGTGATATAAGCCATACCTTCTACCCCTTTTGTTAGTTGTGCCATTTCGTACTTTGGTTTGACACCCCCCACCAGCCCCCTC
>NW_015390848.1:0-4806 GCF_001527695.2 Protobothrops mucrosquamatus | reverse complement strand
AGCCCTTTTCCCCTCTTTCAGGGGGAACCTTTCGCACCCAGAGCCGCCTCCCTCCCTCCCAAGAACGTGCAAAGCTTGTTAGGTTGTGTGAATGTGACTTTGGAGGTTGGGGGAGAGGGGGGGGAGAGCCAGGAAAGCGCGGCAATTTTCCCCCCAGTTTCGCCCATAGCTTTCCCGAGAGCGATGGGAGTTGTAGTCCCAACACATTTCTCTTTTTTAAAACAAAAGGCAGAAAGGGGACGGGGGGGGGGGCGTGTAAAACCCAGGAATGCGTACGTTTCCCTCCGGGGGAACAGACCCAGGTTTGATCTTAGGCTTTCAAAAAGAAAATAAATCCTAAACTCCACCCTCACCAACGCGCGGACACGCTTTCGGGAGCATTCACACGTTACGCGTCTCCTCTGGACCCGCGTCTACTACAAAAGCGTCGCTCCCTTCTCCTGTTTGCCGGACCTACTTCCAGCACGTGGAAGGCGACCCCCGTGTCCAGCCCCGCAGAGGCGGAAGCGGCTGCCTTTTCCGCCGCCGCTCCGGGGTCGTCGTTCCCATCCCACGTTCCCCGCAACGGGCAGGAGAGGGTTAACCCTCGGCGGTGTTTATCCCCCCCTCCCATCAGCGCAAGGCCCCGCCCCACCTCCTGGCCCTGCCTCCAATGGGACGCCTGGCTTGGGAGCCGGGAGGCGTGGCCTCCGCCCCGCCCCGCCTCCCGGATTAACCCCTGCCTCGCCCGGCTGGGCTTAGCCCAGCTGCCTTGTATTGGCTTGCTCCAGCCAGCCAGCCAATGGCGCCCCCTCCTCCCGACGGCCACCAATCATCTCTTCGCCTTGGTCTTCCGGAGGGGTCTGAAACCATAGAAATAAATGGGGAGGGGCGGCCGCGATCTGCCTCGCGGGGAGCGATTGCTACTGCCTGGCCAGCTGATGGGAGGGGGGAAGAGCCAGGCCAACCTGGCCCTTTGATGACGTGTGGACTTCAACTCCCAGAATTCCTCAGCCAGGCACGAAGGCTGAGGAATTCTGGGAGTTGAAGTCCACAAGCAGGGCTCTTCAAACTTGGCCCTTTGAAGACTTGCGGACTTTCAACTCCCAGAATTCCTCAGCCAGCGTGAGGGAACTATGCCCCTTTTATGACCACAAGCGTGCCTGGCTGAGGAATTCTGGGAGTTGAAGTCCACAAGGCATCAAAGGGCCAAATTTGAAGACCCCTGGACTAGATCGATTTTCTCAACCTTGGCCGCTTGAAGGTGGGTGGACTTCAACTCCCAGAATTCCTCAGCCAGCATGCCTGGCTGAAGAATTCTGGGAGTTGAAGTCCACCCACCTTCAAGCGGCTAAGGGTGAGAAACACTGTCGGACAATATCTTTTAACTGAGTTCTTTGAACCTGTATTTTCAATGCAGGACTTTTACAGGCGAGTCCTCGAGTTATAACCACTCATTTAGTGACCAAAGTTACAGCGGCACTGAAAAAAGCGACAAGATTGTTTCTCACATTTAACGACCGTTGCGGCCTCACGGGATCCAAATTCGGACGCTCGGCAACCGACTCGCGTTTATGACGATGGCAGCGATCCCCTTTTGCCACCTTCTGACAAGCAAAGCCAGATTCACTTTACAACCGGAAACGCTGCCGGGATTCACTTAATAACGGGGGGCAGGAAGGTCGCAAGTTGGGGCAAAAACTCACTTAACGGCTGCCTCGCTTAGCGACGGAAATTTTGGACTCAGTTACGGCCGGGGACTATCCGTCTCTCCTGGCCACTCTGGGAGAAACGTGGGTTGGACTCTGACACCCATCATTCCCAGCCGGGACACGTACCAAGAGGGCAAAGCATGTGTAAGTGCATTAGGGGCTACATCTGGGACCCCTCCTCCTATTTTCCCCACAACAGCCCTATAAAGTAGGCTGGACGGAGAGAAAGCGATTGGCTCAAAGTCGCCCGGCATCACCCAGCTGGCTTTTAGGCCTAAGGCAGAACTCGAACTCAAGACTCTCCCAGCTTCTACAGGCAGTCCTTGACTTACCCCCCCTACAATGGAGCCCAGCATTTTTGTCGTTAAGCGAAACGCTGGCGAAGTGAGTTTGGCCCCATTCGACGACTTTTCTCGCCCCAGTTTTTTAAGCGAATCACACGGACGTTAAATGAACCCGGATTCCCCAACGACTTGGCCTGGCAGAAGTTTGCAAAAGGGGATTACGTGACACAACCACACACACACCCCTCAGGGATGCTGCGACCGTCATAAATGCGAGCCGGTTCCCAAGCGTTTGAATTATGATCGCGTGACTACGGGGGAAAATGCTACAACGGTCACGGGTGTGAAAAACGGTCATAAGACACTTTTTTTCTCAATCCCATTGTAACTTGGAACGGTCACTGGCTGAAGTGTTATAAGCTGAGGACTCCCTGTAGTACACACTTGGGAACCTGCGTCCAGTTTTGGTCCCCACATTACAGAAAAGATGTTGAGACTTTGGAAAAAGTGCCAAGAAGAGCAACTCAGATGATTAAAGTCCTGGAGACTAAAACATAGGAAGAAGAACGGCTGCAGGATTTGGGAATGGACGGTCTAGAGAAAAGAAGTAGTGTGTGTGTGTGTGTGTGTGTGTGTGTGACATGATAGCAGTCTTCCAGTATTTGGGGGGCTGCCCCAAAAAAGAGGGGGGCCCACCTATTCCCCAAAGCGCCTGAAGGCAGGACAAGAAGCAACGGATGGAAACTAACCAAAGAGAGAAGCAACCTGGAACTAAGGAGAAACTTCCTGACAGTTAGAACAATTAACCAGTGGAACAACCTGCCTCCAGAAGTGGTGAATGCTCCGACACTGGAAGTTTTTAAGAAAAGATCGGACAACCATTTGTCTGAAGTGGTATCACGGTCTCCTGCTTGAATAAGGGGTTCGACTAGAAGACCTCCAAGGTCCCTTCCAATTGGGTATGTCTAGTTTAATGAAGAGAAGGACGAGGGGGGACATGATAGCACTCTTCCAGTATCTCAGGGTCTGCCCCAAAGAAGAGGGAGTCAAGCTACTCTCCAAAGCGCCTGAAGGCAGGACAAGAAGCAACGGATGGAGAAACTAATCAAGGAGAGAAGCAACCTGGAACTAAGGAGAAACTTCCTGACAGTTAGAACAATTAACCAGTGGAACAACCTGCCTCCAGAAGTGGTGAATGCTCCGACACTGGAAGTTTTTAAGAAGAGACTGGACAGCCATTTGTCTGAAATGGTGTAGGGTTTCCTGCCTAAGCAGGGGGTTGGACTAGATGACTTCCAAGGTCCCTTCCAACTTTATTATTTATTATTATATTATATTATATTATATTATATTATATTATATTATATTATATTATATTATATTATTATATTATATTATATTATATTATATTATATTATATTATATTATATTATATTATATTATATTATTACATTATTATATAATAATATAATATAATATAATATAATATAATATAATATAATATAATATAATATAATATAATATAATATAATTATAGTATAGTATAGTATATTATTATAGTATAGTATAGTATAGTATAGTATTATATTAGTATAGTATAGTATAGTATAGTAGTATAGTATTATAGTATAGTATAGTATAGTATAGTATAGTTTATTATTATTATTATTATTATTATTATTATTATTATTATTATTATTATTATTATTATTATTATTATTATTATTATTATACCGATTGTAGCCTGGTGCTTTAACCTCGGCTAGACCAAACTGGCCCTTGTTCAGTTCCCTCCCTCTTTCCATCTGTAAAATGGGCAGAGTGGCTAGCTCAGCTAAGTAGCTCCGGGAATGAATGAACCATTTCTTTCCCAGGACGCAAAACGGCTTCCTCTCCTGACCCCTTCCGATTCGATTCGACCGGATTTGGGAGCTGCCTTTCTCCCACGCCACGCCACGAGACCTCGCGGGAGGGAAGGGGGAGGCGGTGTCCACCCCCAGCGCTTCTGACTCACCCACCCCTGTCCCGTGTCCTGCCAGAAACCTGAGCCAGCCAGACGCACCGGCCAGCCCATCTTTGGTGTGGTCAGGACTGGCTTTTTATAACCAGACGCTAGCGTGGGAACCCACCCACCCACCTCGCCAGGCTGGGTAAAGAAAGCCTGGGAAGTGGGGGTGGGGGCCCCTCTCGTCTTCCCAGCCCCCAGATGTGGCCACGACCGACCGTGGCTATTTCTGGAAAAGCCCGCGGCTAAGTTTGTCTCTGAGGCAGGCAGGTGGGCAGGGTGGCTGCGGTTGCAACGGACTGTGCCAGGGCACGGCCCTGGCGCGTTTGCACGCCTGCCAAGCAGCCGAGTGGAGAGAAAGGGGAAGCAGGCAGCTGGCAGAACTTCCCTGCACGCCTCCGGATGAGGGCGGAGGGAAGCGGGGAGGCCAGATCACAAAGAGCCCCATCGCCCCGGTTGCTTTGTACAACGGGAGAGCAAAGTGTGCGACTGGCGCAGTGTGACGGGCATGCAAAACTCCGGAGGGGGATGAATCCCCCCAAGCGTGCAAAGATCAAGTCACGTATGAAGAGGCTCTTAAGGGGTGGCCCGCGGGGAAATGGGGGAGAAGGGGTGGCCCTGGGGGGCGATGCGGCCAAAGGCTACGGGGAAGCAACGCCCTTCCTGCGCTCTAAAATCTGTGACAGAATAACAGAGTTGGAAGGGACTTTGGAGGTCCTCTAGTCCAGCCCCCTGCTCAAGCAGGAAACCCTGTACCATTTCGGACAAATGTTTGTCCGATCTTTTCTTCAAAATCTCCAGTAATGGAGAGCACCCACCACTTCTG
>NW_015390847.1:25753-36507 GCF_001527695.2 Protobothrops mucrosquamatus | reverse complement strand
CACAATATCAAGACAGCCTTCGGCACCGACCAAAAAATAGCCAACATCTTAAGAAACCCCAAAGACAGGATCCAGCTAGAAAACCAAGGAGTCTATGAAATACCATGCAAAATCTGCCCAGCCACATACATTGGACAAACTAATAGGAGAATAAATGCCCGCATCGCAGAACACAAGAACGCAGTCAGAAAAGAAGAAACAACTTCCTCCCTCTTCCAGCACCTGAAAGCTACAGGACATGAAATTGATTTTGAAGGAACCAAACTAATCTCCAAAACTGAACACCACAACAAGAGAATAATTATGGAAGCCATCGAAATAGAAAAACACCCCCACAACATGAATAAACGTGATGATACTTCCCGCCTACCAGACATCTGGAAACTAGCCCTAATCAACAAACGAATCCTAGCCACGAAAACTGACACCGGACCCAGAACAACACAGTACGCCACCACCATTCACCATTCACCCTCACCAGACCCAAACCCAAGCCCTAACCCATCCCTCAGACAAAATGCAACCACCATCCAGAAGCCAAACCATGATAACAAAGCAAATGGACACACGCCATGAACACAGAGCTAGACCGCAAACTTGGAGCCAAACCAAAGCCCAGTATGCTACATCACAGCCTTCTGCTCTGGACATCACATCACAGAACTCAGGAGGTTACAATGCTAAAGCCCAGGATGTTACAACACAGCCAACCACCCAGGATGTTGCAACACAAAACTCAGGATATCACTACACTAGATCTCAAGATGTAATCACACAACCCATTACCCAGGTTGTCATAACACAAAAGACTAATGGGCACACAGCCAGCACCTCAACTACTCAGGATGTTATGAAACAGCTGAACAATCCACAAACAATAACCCCTACACAGCCAACCAACCCACCTACAGCAACTAAGCCAGCACTCCACACACACACACCAATATTTATAGAGAGACGGCAGCTCCGATCACACTTTGCTTGCACAAGCACGAAGCCGAAGACCCCAGCCTGAAGATGACGAGTGGGACCTCGTCAAAACATCGCCAAGATACTCTCAATCTTACATGGGAAAAGACCCGAATACGCCAAGACCTGCATACCTGTACCCGTGAAAATCTACGAAAACATATATATATACACACACACTTTTGTTTTTAATTCACATTATATCTAGTTTTCAATAACTTTTTTTACATTTTTATTTTTACTCTGATGTACCTTCTATGCTTTTTAATGACTGCCCTCCTTAAACTGGTCTATGACTGTTATAAAGATTTGGTTTATTAGCTTGAGATTCCTGTCCTGCTTGGTTTTTTTAAGCATTTGTAAACAGGGAGGAATGAAACAGCTGTGAAGGAGGAAGTTTTTTCAGTCTGTATACATGCAATTTTAAAAGATAGTGAAGGGACAAGTAAGCTCCTAAATCCCATTCTTGTATGATCCTGATTTACAACATTTTTGCTAAGAACTGGCACTTACTACTGGTTTTCTGCAAAAACACCCTAGAGTGAACAATGGGCTCACTTAACAACCATGGGTTAACTTAACCATGGTGATTTGCTTAACAACCACTGCTAAAAGGCATAAAATCAGGTTGGTATATACATGTACATAATAATCCACTTTACGACTGTCATGACATACAATTATAATGAGCAGGTTCCATTATAGTCATAAATTGAGAACTACTATATATAAATATTTGGGCACCCCATTACTGCACCTTGCTTTATTCCTGCAGCANTTTTGGGCAGCAGGAGAGTCCAATTTTTTCAACCAGGATCAATTCCTGTACCCATCAGATCTCTGTGCCAATCCTCACAGCTAACTAGCAGAGGTAGCTAGCAGGATCTGCATGGTGAAGAGGAAGAGAGGAGAACTGTGTCTGATGCTACAGGACAAATCACTTCATGCTTTTCATCTGTTGCTGCATTTGAACTTGGTTTTAGTATTATTCTGAATAATGAAATGCAGGTTCACAAACAGCCCATCTATCCACTGATAGTTTGGATCTCTTTTAATGAACTGTATAAAACCAGAAAATATAGATATTAAAACTCATTTCTTCTCCACCCCCACCCATGCTAAAGACAGTGATCGATAGATATTTTCTCAGTAGCTGGTGATTTCCAGAAAAACAGCCAAGGGAATCTATTAATTGCTTGCATTGTGTCTTCACCAGGATAGGAATCAATGAAATCATCAAATTTTATGTTTATGTAATGTTCTGGCAGTTGATGACTAATGGATAGCATTTAAGTAATCCGCACAAGTAGAAGGAAGGAAGGAAGGAAGGAAGGAAGGAAGGAAGGAAGGAAGGAAGGAAGGAAGGAAGGAAGGAAGGAAGGAAGGAAGGAAGGATCTCTTAGTATTTTCAATGAAGGATCTTTGAACAAAATGTATTTTAATAAAAAAATTAGGAAAATCAAATTTCCTTCTAGTTTTGCTTCTATATCTGTAGATCCTAAAGCTGTGCAACACAAGCAAATCATTCTCCCTTGAAAGTTGGAAACAGCCTCATCAGGTGGGAGACTTAATATAGCAAGACTTTTTCAGTTTGCCTATGTGCATGTGTGTATCTGGATGAACATGCACAGCCAATTCTCTCTACTGACAGTCCCAATAGGTTCTGTAAACAAAGTACTTGGAGATGAAGATTTTATAACCTGGAGGTAAAATAATCTTAGAATATTAGTACCAAACACAACTTCCTTGACACTACATTCAAAATAAGATGCCAGTGAAGAGACCAACAAGCTGAACTAAAACTATTTTTTTAAATATTTTTTGCTAGGGTGGCGCATTGGTTGGAACGCAGTATTGCAGGCTAACTCTGCCACAGCCAGGAAGTTTGATCCTGACTGGCTCAAGGCTTCAACTTTCTGAAGTCAATAAAATGAGGACCCAGATTGTTGGAGGCAATAAGTTGACATTGTAACCTACTCAGAGATTGCTACAAAGCACTATAAAGCCCAGGTTTAAGGCAACATGACTTCTTATCAGGTCCAGAATGGGATGGGAGCATGGCAAAGTGGCTACAGGATGTCCTTGCTTAACAACCATTTTAGTGACTGACTGAAATTATGACAGCACTGAAAACAAGTTAACAAATTATGACCATTGCAGCAGGTACATGATTAAGATTCAGGTGCGTCATCACCATCATGCACCATTTGTGACCTTCCAATCTGGCTTCTAACAAGTAAAGTCAATGGGGAAACTGGCAGAAGGGGTTGTAACTCATGGTCATGTGATGTCTCAATGACCATGGGCAACTCACTTAATGATGCAACTGGGATTGCCAAAATGGCCATCGCTAAGCATCACATATTTCACTTAATGACCACTTGCTTGGCTAGTCCAATTTAGGATTCTTAAGCAAGGACTACCTGTATGTGAATATGGTGATATCCATTTTACATTTGACATCAAATCATTTGGTATAGTATAGTTACTGTCTCTATTTTGATCCCTATCCTGTCTTCCTTACCTCTTCATCCACTGACTGCCAATCATGTAACTTTCTTCCAAGATACCGTAATAATTGAAAAAGACATTTTGTTGCATCTTGAGAGTGCAGTTGGATAGTTTCAGAATAAGGAGGAGAATACTATTGTACTATCTCATTCCAAGGCTGTGGACAAGGTCACTGCCACATGGGGGAGGGCAGCAGAGAAAAGAGTGTTGCCAGGGACTATTTGTACCATATTTGGTTAGGTGCTGAGATGTTTGTTAAAAAGTTCAGGGTCAAAAGACAGCATAAAATACTTACAGTAGAAAGTAGTGTAGTCAAGGGCTTATGCAGAGTTCGTATAAACAAGATCCAATGCAACTAGCAAAACACCGTTAGATATAGCCAGTCAGGTGTGGTTAATCAATTATATTATTAGGCAGCAAATGTTACATTAACGTTGCCAGAGATCTTTGTTGCAAAAATCTCAGTTTCATTAAATGGTAGCAAAGAGATAAAAAAAAAACCCTAAATTTTTACCACTGTCTAGTGTCATCTAGATTTTTGCTCCCTATACACCTATACCAGGGGTAGGAATTCTGGGAGTTGAAGTCCACAAGTCATAAAAAGAGCCAAGGTTGCCTACTCCTGATCTATACTATATATTGAAAAAAATAAGAAATAATGTAATTTCCCTGCTTTTAAATACTTGCAGACATTTTTTTTTTCAAACCAAGCAGTTACATTAAAACCAGTGATGTGATAAACTGTTTATAAGAATTCAAATTGTACTGGTGTTGCTTTTTGGGATGTTGCCTGATGGTAATACATCCAGCCGACTGTGTGCACGTCCCCTTGACAGAAAAAAAGATGCAGAAAATCTGTACAACTTGTTTCCATTCCAGTGGCTTTTCACTTTTGCCTGGTGCCCAAATACATGGCTAAGGCATATGCCACTGTGTAGAGGCCATTTTAATAATTTCCTTGGGATGGTGTCAGTACAAGGCAAGCTATTTGTGTACATTTACTTATCACAAAACTGGGACAGTTTTCTGCAAGCCATGTCAACTTTTCCAGGGCTGCAGCTGAATCTCACTTTTCAAGAAGCTCTTGCTGATTTTTCCTTCGCCAATCAGGCAACATGTCTACCTACCTATCAAGCTGCAATGTTATGCAAACCCATCCCTCTTATTCTATTATACCATGGGTTCTCATAATGTGAAACTCTTGCTTAGGGGTGCCTTAGGAAGGGAGCTAAATAGGTCACAGGTAAAATGCACAGGCAGAACCTACAATTATGACTGAACTCAGCCAGTGTAGTTTTTCAACAAGCCCGGACTAGCAAAATTGTGCCTTAATACATGTAAACTGAATAATCATTTTTTTTCCTCCAGCTCTGCTCATATTGGACCCAAAGAATGGCACCTTATGTCTATTCTGTAGTTGAAGGGAAAAAGATATTCCAGAAGGGTGGATTTGATATAGAAACCTATGTTACATTCCTGATTGCTTAACAACTGCAAACTGTAATATCTTTCTGTAGAGAAAATAGATTAGAGAGTAAACAGCTTAACCCTTTCAATATCATTTATCCATTCCAAACAGCCTGTTTCAAATTTCTTTTACCATTTGAACATAGGCATGTTTTGACCAGCACATACAGCTTCGTTTCTTCCTTCCAATTTCAAGGAGTGGAAAATGGGTTTTTCTGGCATAAATAATGCACTGGGCTGTTTTGTTGAATGGGTGTGTGCTTGCAACCAACATGACTAAGACTAAAGAGAGGAAATAGTGCCTCAGATATTTCCATTTGCTTTTTAAAAAAAAAATGGGAAAGCTGATTCTTCAGGACAAGTTTAGACTCTGACTGCAGGATGTAATTTCTAGTAGGCTAGTGTGTGTGTGTGTGTGTGTGTTTATGATAATGATCTGCATTGTGTTGCCTTCTAGTTACTCCATAATTTTAAACCAGTTCCAGTTTGCTATTTCCTTAAAGCAATGTTTCTCAGACCTGGGTAAATTATCCAAAATTGGGTAAAAGTGGTTTTTCTTTGGGTAGAGACACATGAACTCCATTAATGGTTTTGCAGAGCAATGACTGAACTTAGGTCAAGCAGTCAGTGCAAAATATTATCTGAAGAAAAAAAAGGACTGTTTGTAGCCTTTCTGGTTAACAATTCAGGATCAATATCCTATGGTAGCTGCGGATGCTGTGATGCACCTCTTTTTCCAAGCACCTAAATGTGTGAAGTAAGATTCTCCACTCTTGCCTTCATAAAGAGCACAAAAAGAAATTATTTGCTGAACCCTTAAAAATGGTTTTCAGTAAAGAGGGAGAAGATCTGGGAAACACTGCTTTAAAGTTTTTAAATATTTGCTTCACAGATTTGCTCCAAGAGAATGAACCACAGATATATTCAGGCCCAATGGTAGGAGAAAAGGCCAGAAGCTGTGAAGCTTTTATGTTAAGCCGTCTAAAGTTAACTTGTTTTGCTTGTTTCTAAAGCAACCAACAGATCAAATTCCTTCAGAAAAGAAGAAGAGGGCCAAGGGAGATTGCTGCTATCAAAAAATATGCTAACAAAAGTCAGCAAGCAATCATGATACAAGCTGTTGGCTACTCAGCAGTGCCCTTGAAAAGAGAGGGAGCTTGCTTTTTTTTTTTGTTGCAAATCCGCACTCCCTTTTGAAAATGACATGCATGTGGGAGAAGGCTATCGAAACCTGTAAGCCTGAACACATTCCTATTGCTTCCTTTGTAATTTTAAAAAGGCCAATATTTTCCTATATGCTAAAGAGATAGGAGACAAAATGTTCAGCAAATGATGCTCCATTGCTTTGGTAACCAATCTTAGAGTCTCATATTTGCAAAACTAATTTCAGCAGAAGGAGTCTGAATAATGCAATAGTGCTATTGCCTGATTATACTTCAGGCAACTAAAATATCCTTGTCAGAATATTTGTGGCTGCATCACTATGTACTGTACACCTGAAGATTTTATTATATAAACTACTGCAAGCTATTCAGAATTGTGGGGGGGTCTAGTAATTTAATAAATATAGCAATAACTAGAGATCTAACCAAGCAGGGTACCTGAATAGGAGTAAGTCATCCTGCAAGTAATTGAGTCATATTCTGGACTATTGCAGTTTCCAGATTAATGATACATACACTCTTTTTTTTAATAAGAGACAGTAATGTGTATGGATGTCTTCTGTTGCCAGGACCTGCCAAGTACAGTGAATGGAGTGGCAAATCAATACAGGAAATAATTGAAGTTGCTTTCCCTCATGACAGTTTAGGATATTGATCAGATATCTGAACAAAGGAGGACAGGGACAATGGGAAAGAAAGGCAAGGGGGTGGGGGAGGACACATTAAGTGTTTAACTTCTTTAGCATCTGCAACAAAAATTGCATGAAAAACATTTCACATTTTTTTAAATATTCTTGTCTAGTTTTGTTTTGTTTTTTGTTTTTTTTTCCTTTGAATTTTGTATTTTAAGCCTTTGGAATAAAATCAAATTTTTGCAACAAAAAAAAAAATTACATGAAAAACTGCCACCACCATTACCCGGGCATCACTATCCGGGCACCACTACTTAGCTCTATATGTATATGAAATTACTTTTTCTACCATCAGAAAGAGTGGTTTTCCCATGGCAGGAATGTGCTAGAATCAGTTAGGAAGCAAAAGCCTTCAGTCTGTAACCGATTAAAGTCTTGTCAATTTCAAGCAGAAGGAACTGACCCTGAGGGTTCTAATCAACTATTTAAGGTCAGGGAATTGAGCTTGTTAATTTGCACTTAGCACTTACTGGGGAAGTAGTGCTGCTCAGGGAGAGATAGTTTGTAGCTAGTTAAAATATTTGATTTTAATAAACTCTTCTAGAACCTTAGAGCATGTCCAAATTAATCATAAATATTTAGTTATAGTATATATGGAATTCATTTACTGTACTGACTGACAGGATTACAAAACCTTGCTCCTGGGTGCATACTTCTTTAAAGTTTATTTTTTTAAGAAATGCACCATTTGAAAACAGAACATAGAGCTGAATAATTCCAATGTGCTTTACTGAAATGAGACAGTACCCGGGAATGGCAACTTAAACATCTCTTTTACTTTAAATGACCAAGGAGCTTCACAAGCTCAACTTTTGAAAATATTCCAGTATCATTATCATAGTATTATACATAAGAAATCAAGCAGCGACTAAATCTGAAAGACAGTGTTTTGATTAGGAATGCTTCTTTTTATGATTAAGCTGAAATGTTAATATATATACATTTATTTAATTGGGCATCTGTTTCTCTCAGTGAAGAAAGAATACCATATGTTCTCTTTCTCCAAGATGATGATGATGATGATCATCATTATCATTATCATTATCATCATCATCATCATCATCATCATCATCATCATCATCATCATCATCATCATCATCATCAAGTTGGAAGGGACCTTGGAGGTCATCTAGTCCAACTCCTGCTCAGGCAGGAAACTCTATACCATTTCAGACAAATGGCTGTCCAGTCTCTTCTTAAAAACTTCCAGTGTTGGAGCATTCACCGCTTCTGGAGGCAGGTTGTTCCACTGGTTAATTGTTCTAACAGTCAGGAAGTTTCTCCTTAGTTCTAGGTTGCTTCTCTCCTTGATTAGTTTCCATCCGTTGCTTCTTGTCCTGCCTTCAGGTGCTTTGGAGAATAGCTTGACTCCCTCTTCTTTGTGGCAGCCCCTGAGATATTGGAACACTGCTATCATGTCTCCTCTCGTCCTTCTCTTCTCCCAATTCCAGCAACCGTTCCTTATATGTTTTAATCTCCAGTCCCCTAATCACCTTTGTTGCTCTTCTCTGTACTCTTTCTAGAGTCTCAATATCTTTTTTACATCATGGTGACCAAAACTGGATGCAGTATTCCAAGTGTGGCCTTCCAAGTGTGGCCATTGTAAAGTGGTATTAATACTTCACATAATCTTGATTCTATCCCTGTTAATGCAGCCTAGCACTGTGTTGGCTTTTTTGGCAGCTGCAGCACACTGCTGGCTGATATCTAAGGATTATCCACTAGTACTCCAAGATCCCTCTCACAGTTGCTACTATTGAGCAAGGTACCACCTATACTATACCTGTACATTTGGTTTTTCTTGCCTAAATGTAGAACCTTACTTTTTTCACCATTGAATTTCATTTTGTTAGATAGCGCCCAGTGTTCAAGTCTGTCCAGATCCTCCTGTATCTTAAGCCTTCTGGAGTGTTGGCTATTCCTGCCAGCTTGGTGTCATCTGCAAATTTGATGAGTTCCCCATCTATCCCCTCGTCCAAATCGTTGATGAAGATGTTGAAGAACACGGGGCCCAGAACAGAGACCTGGGGCACACCACTACACACTTCCCTCCATGTAGATGCGGTTCCATTGAGGACCATACGCTGAGTCTGGCCGGTCAGCCAGCTATGGATCCATCTGGCGGTGAAGCTGTCTAACCCACATTTTTCTATCTTATCAAGTAGTAGGTTGTGATCTACTTTATTAAATGCCTTACTGAAGTCCAAGTAAATTATATCCACAGCATTCCTCTGGTCCACTAATTTTGTCACTTGGACAAAGAATGCAATAAGATTTATCTGGCATGATCCGTTTTTGACAAACCCATGTTGGCTTTTAGTAATGACTTTGTTTGCCTCTAGGTATTCGCTGATTCATTGATTTGTTGTTTGATTATGAACATAGTTACATTTTTAATTCACTTTTAAGAGGCTGCAGTAAAATGGTATTTTAGGTTGGAGTATATGATGAGTTACACTAGTACTATTCCAGTGAGATTAACAATAAGTAGACAAAATCTGTTCCTTCTTGTCTCTCTTATTGATATAGTACTTAGCACAACTTCAGTCAATAACCATAATTTAAATACAATTCTTTATGTTTTGGCATATTTATTTTCTAATTATTTAGCAGATAGTGGAAAGTGTGAAAATGGTATGAAAACAAACCACTTTATGTAAGAGGTCACTTGTAAAACAGCAGATTTTCTGCTTCTTTAACAGCATTTTACAAATAAAAGATTGCTTTTGGCAAAGAATCTCCCAAGTCTCTTTGCTGTCAGCTTTGTAAATCAGACGAACTGCACTCTGAGCTTCTGCTAAGCTGGTGGAGATTAGTGGAGCTCAACATTCACTTCCCAGTTTTTAGATGATAACAATCCATTTAGATGAGCTGCCAAACTTGCCTCTATGTGTATCCTGCAAATATGCAGTAGGTTTTCCCTTCAGGGTATTTGCACAATTCAGATAGCAATCTCTGGAACTTTGGCATGACAGGCCATTGCCAATTTTGTTCCTTGGCAATATTTGAGGGAAATTCCTTTCCCCTCCTTTTGCTCATCACTGTAGTATAAGGTCTAAAATTACAGATAGTTCTCCATGTATAATGGAGCTTACCCATTATGATCATAAGTTATGGTGGACATTAAAACAAGCACCTATGTCAGGGGTGTCAAACTGCCCGGCCTTTGGGCCGAATGCATCGTAGCAAAACTGCGCCCACCCCATTGCCGGCAATGGCAAAAAAGTTGTGATACGTCGTGACACATCACGTGACGTTGCGAGTTTGACACCCCTGATCTATGTGATCACCTTGCTTGATGACCAAAATCCTTAGTCTTGTTAAGTGACTGTATAGATTAAACAGATCACAGGATGCCTCAGGGGGTTGGGGGCTATGTGCAGACCCAGGCCCGCACTGTAGCACCTTCCCAGCTCACATGTGGCCTGCCCCAGGCCTCCCCCACACTGAGGTACCCTGTACTCTGCCTCCCGCAATGTTGGGTCCCACACGTTTGGGCCTCCTTCCCCCTTCATGCCTTGGACCACTTACCTCCTTCAAAGATTGCATTCATGAAAGAGAAGCAGCTGATCTGCCATAAAGCCTTCCTATACGGAAGCCATGTGGTATTGTCCTGGAAGTGGCCACAATTCTCGTGATCTGAGAATTGCAGCCTCTCCTAAAATGGTGCCCACTTCTGGGATGGTACCATGTGGCCTCCATATAGGAAGATTGCATGACAGATCTGCCAGTTCTTTCCAAAGGTGATCTTCCGAAAAGGTAAGTGAAATGAGGCATGATGAGGGAGATGGATGGTGAGGGTGGAGATGCGGTGGGAAGCAGGGCCAAGGCCTGGGGGAACCCAACTGGATGGGAGGTAGGCCCAAGGTACCCAGAAGATAGGATGGGGGGAATTGGGGGGATGAAGGGAAGTTGGGGGAACGCTGCAGCAGTCCTACAATCAGTCATAAAA
>NW_015390847.1:15753-20753 GCF_001527695.2 Protobothrops mucrosquamatus | reverse complement strand
GGGTTGGTTGGCTGTGTATTGATTGGTTGGTTGGTTGGCTGTGTAGGGGTTATTGTTTGCTGATTGTTCAGCTGTTTCGTAACATTCTGAGTAGTTGAGGTGCTGGCTATGTGCCCATTAGTCTTTTGTGTTATAACGACCTGGGTAATGGGTTGTGTGATTACATCCTGAGATCTAGTGTAGTGATATCCTGAGTTTTGTGTTGCAACATCCTGGGTGGTTGGCTGTGTTGTAACATCCTGGGTTTTAGCGTTGTAACCTCCTGAGTTCTGTGATGTGATGTCCAGAGCAGAAAGCTGTGATGTAGCATACCGGGCTTTGGTTTGGCTCCGAGTTTGCGGTCTACTTCTGTGTTCATGGCGTGTGTCCGTTTGCTTTGTGTGGGGGTCAGAGGGAGGTGCAGCAGCTGGTGATGTCATCGTGGTTTGGCTTCTGGATGGTGGTTGCATTTTGTCTGAGGGATGGGTTTGGGCTTGGGTTTGGGTCTGGTGAGGGTGAATGGTAGTGGCGTACTGTGTTGTTCTGGGTCCGGTGTCAGTTTTCATGGCTAGGACTCGTTTGTTGATTAGGGCTAGTTTCCAGATGTCTGGTAGGCGAGAGGTATCGTCACGTTTATTCATGTTGTGGGGGTGTTTTTCTATTTCGATGGCTTCCATAATTATTTTCTTGTTGTGGTGTTCAGTTTTGGAGATTAGTTTGGTTCCTTCAAAATCAATTTCATCTCCTGTAGCTTTAAGGTGCTGGAAGAGGGAGGAAGTTTTTTCTTATTTTCTGACTGCGTTCTTGTGTTCTGCGATGCGGGCATTTATTCTCCTATTAGTTTGTCCAATGTATGCGGCTGGGCAGATTTTGCATGGTATTTCATAGACTCCTTGGTTTTCTAGCTGGATCCTGTCTTTGGGGTTTCTTAAGATGTTGGCTATTTTTTGGTCGATGCCGAAGGCTGTCTTGATATTGTGTTTGTGGAGAATTTTGCTGATTTTATCTGTGGTGCCTTTGATGTAGGGGAGGAGGGCGATGTCGTTGTACTGTTCTATGTCTCGGTTCTTGGGGGGTGTTTCCCTTTGGATTAGGTTGGTAATTGTATTTCTTTGGAATCCGTTGGAGATTAATACGTTTGTGAGAGTGTGTAATTCAGTTTTCAGGTGGTCTTTGTCGGCTAGGCATTTGGTTCTGGAGATGAGGGTCTTGGCTACGGAGTTGATCTGTGCAGGGTGGTGGTGGGATTGTGCGTTTAAATAGCAGTTGGTGTGTGTTTTTTTCCGGTAGATGGTGTGTCCTAGGGAGCCATTGGTTTTTTTGTAGATTAGGATGTCCAGAAAGGGGAGTTGGTTGTTAGCTTCTATTTCCATCGTGAATTGTATTTTGGGGTGTAGGCTGTTGAGATGTGTGAGGAAGTTGTCCAGTTTTTCTTTCCCATGTGGCCAAATTACAAAAGTGTCATCTACATATCTGAGCCAGAGTTTGGGTTTGTGTTCAGATTTGTCTAAGGCGTTGGTTTCGAAGTGTTCCATGTATAGGTTTGTGATGACGGGTGAGAGTACATGCATACATATCTCTATCTCTTAACATGCATATATATAAACTACTGCAAAATTCTAAAAAGCTTGAACATATAACTGCTTTTCATTTATAAGCTGTTTGAGTGCAGATATATATATTTAAAAACAAAAGCTGATCAAATATTTTTGCCATGCCTAGTTGTAGCAAGTACAACTAGGCATGGCAAAAATACTGAAAAATGTCAGTCTTCAACTGTTCAGACTTAGTAGTATCTTACGCTACTGCAGTATTTGTATAATAAGTATTGCTATAAAAATCCTACTTTGTTATTCTTTCATTATAAGGCTTATAATTTCATTATAAAGCTATTTCTCAGTGTGCCTATACTCATGAGATACACATAGTTACGAATATATTAGGTTCATTTGTGTGCTCTGTTTTTAAATTCATGTCTAAACATTGTGAATGTAGCTGTAAACAAGTATGGGCAAGTATCGAAAATATTTCTTTAGGCAGTCTTAAAGGTTTGGACCAGGGAAGTTACTTTGTATCTCAACTCTGAGTGATTTCTAGTCACTTATCTGGATTTTGGATAAAGATTTTTCCCCAAAAAATGCTCCCCATTTCCTGGTCTCTCTCCTCAGCAAAAAGATTTACCATTCTGGAAAGAAAATGTGATTTAGGGATCAAGTTACACTTTTCCTCCCACTGGAATTCACGTTACTTCACAACAACATGGAATAGAATAACAGAGTTGGAAGGGATCTTCTAGGCTAGGTCATCTAGTCCAACCCCCGTCCACCCCCTGCCCAAGCAGGAGACCCTACACACCATTTCTGACAAATGCCAGTTCAGTCTCTTCTTGAAAGCTTCCAGCGATGAAACTTCCACAACATTTGAAGGCAAACTGTTCCATTGGTTGATTGTTCTCACTGTCAGAAAATTTCTCCTCACTTCTAGGTTGAATTTCTCCTTGATCAGTTTCCATCCGTTAAAATAGATAGATTTTAAAAGTCTTCTAGAGCTCTGATTAATCTAACTAACCTGTATGTTACAAATTAAATTGCAATTGCTACAGTTTTCTGCCTGCATGAATTATTATGGGCTATCTATGGGCTATCTAGCCTTTTAAGGCTAGATCAGTATTTCTCAATTTTGACAACTGTTAAAATTGTGGATTTCCGCTCCCAGAGATCTTCAACTGAATTCTGGGAGTTGAAGTCCACATAACTTAAAGTCGAAAGAGCGTCTCGGAAGGGAGCAATAGCCAAACAACCACAACGGTGATGCTGCCAGAACAACAGCAAGAAAGCTCACTTATTGGAGAGGTAAGCCGGCTGGGAAACGCTGACATCAAAGGAAAGGGGAGAGCAGCAAACATCCTCCCTTTTCCTTAAAAACAAAAACAAAACGAAGTTCTGAGTACAGAAAAGAGAAAGCCTTTGGCCACTGCTTTTTCTCCGATCCAGTTAGAGCAGCAGAAGTGATGCCAGACCAACCCTTTTCCACCCGAACCGCCTTTCCTTTTCCGTGGGAGGAAAACAAACCCCGATCCAGCTGGCCGAACTCCAGGCCTTCAGTTGCCAGCCCAGATCCGTCGACCGAAAGAAGGAGTGGCGTGTCCGGGCCAATGGCCAGCAAGGAGGACAGGCGTCTCTTCCGCGTTTGCCTTGTGCGCTGCGGCATGATAGGGGAGGTTTCCCTCTTTTAGCCTCGGAGGCTAGAAAATGCTGCTGCTGCTGCTGCCTACAGCTGGACTCACAGAGCTGGGCGCTGGCTTGGGGTTAACCGGGCTGAGGAAGGCTTGGAGGGGGAGACACAGCTTTTGCTTTATGACTAGGTGATAAGGCGTCTTCCAATGCAACATTTCAGCCTGCACAGGCAGGAAGGGAACACCTAATTGCTTTCCACACTCTTGTCAGCCATGTTTATTTTGATTATTCCCTGAAATTAGAAGAAACAGATCCACCAAATCTGCACTTCCAGAATCCGAATGGCCACTAGACAGCAACACAGAATTAGGATATACTTAACGCTGGAAGGAAGCCTACTGTATTTCTTGGATTTTCTGGCTTGCCATATAGAAACTGCGCTGCTCCAAAAGACTATTCCCCAATCTGGTGCCTTTTGACTGGGTTGTGTCAATGTGCAATAATCCCAGCCAGGGTGGTCAATACCAGAAAAAAAATCCATTTCAGGGGCTATATGACTTTGTAGTAAGCTTTAGGATGAATTGATAGCCCAATGGTGACTGAAGCTGACATGCTGGAGATGGGCAGGTCATAAATACTACAGTGGTAAATCAATATGTTTTAAAAACAATTCTTTGCTAAAATGGAGCATATATCAATTTTTGGAGCAACACATTGAAACAACTGCCTTCTAATTATGCAACAGAAAACAAAATGTTCTGGCTGGGTCTGTGGATATTCACAGCAAGCATACCCTGAAAAAAACTAACATTTTTATTTTTGCTATTGGTAGCACTTTTTCCACCTTCAGTGACTCTCAATTTTGTGTGTGAAAAGGTAAAGAACAAAACTAATATGCTGTATTCTAGAGGATGATTATCCAGATGACCAAGTGTAGCCTTTGGCAACATTTTCTTCATTTATATAATTCAACGTGTTCCAAAATGTATATTCTGCTAGGTAATACTATCTAGTAAGTAAATGTTGCTTTACAATTGAACAATCTCTGTAGAGGTGGCAATATCTGGAATTTTTAAGAAGGCTGCTGAAGGGCATCAGGTTTAGGGCAGTGAAAATTCCTATGGTGTGTTGTATGATACTAAGCTCAGTGTTGTACCCTTTCTTTTGGGGCTATTTTAAGTCAAGCAGCTGTTATTTTGGCTGCTTTTCTTGCACTATCTTGACTCAGTCCTACTCAATATCACCATCTGTAGGTGAAAGTATGCATGTCTCACACAGCCCAGATGAGCCTACACCAGCCTTTCACCTCCAGTGGTGCAGACTTCTACTGCCAAAATTCTCCACTATGGCAGGATGATAGGAAAATCTATTACAGTCCTGACATATTTAGAGGACATCAAGTTGTGGGATGCTAAAGTCCATGGAATAAATGAATATTTTGAATTAGTTATTGTGCTCAGCATCAGTAAATAAAAAGTAAGATAAGATACAATAACTTTTATTGTCATTTTTTTACTGTGGGCACAACGGCATACATCAAAAATGAAATTTAGTTGCCCGCTCTCAAAGTGAACACATACATGATGCACACCTAAACATCCTATATACAACATATGTATAGACTCACACGTCTACATATACATAACAAATAAATATTGAACACTGTCCATCTTGAATATATAATGGAAGGATTGTATGTTCATATGTTTAATGCTGTATGGAATGAAACTATGGCTGTATCTGGATGTTCTGCTTCAGATACCACGAAGCTTCCTCCCAGAAGGTAGCAAGGAAAACAGGTTGTGAAGAGGATGTGTAGTGTCCCAGATAATCTTACAGATCCTG
>NW_015390847.1:12431-15623 GCF_001527695.2 Protobothrops mucrosquamatus | reverse complement strand
AAATAAATATTGAACACTGTCCATCTTGAATATATAATGGAAGGATTGTATGTTCATATGTTTAATGCTGTATGGAATGAAACTATGGCTGTATCTGGATGTTCTGCTTCAGATACCACGAAGCTTCCTCCCAGAAGGTAGCAAGGAAAACAGGTTGTGAAGAGGATGTGTAGTGTCCCAGATAATCTTACAGATCCTGCTCAAGCAACGCTTCTGTGCTATGTTCTGGATGGGAGGGAGGGAACTGCCAATGATCTTTTCGGCCATCCTCACCACTCTCTACACTGCCTTCCTGTCTGAAGCAGTGATGCTTCCAAACCAGACTGTGATGCTGAATGACAGGATGCTCTTGATCGTCCCCCTGTAGAAAGTGGTAAGGATAGAAGGAAGATGTGCGTTTCTCATGCGACGCAGAAAATGCAGGCGCTACTGTGCCCGCTTCACCAGTGTCTCGCTGTTGAGTGACCAAGCCAGCCTACTTGTTAACTGCACACCCAGGAATTTGATGCTGGTAACCATCTCCACAGGTGAATCATTAATGCACAGAGGAGTGTGGCTGTGCCTGCCTTTTCTGAAATCGACAATGATCTCTTTTGGGTTTTTTGGTATTTAAAACTAGGCTGTTTTCCTTACACCAGTTCAACAACCCCTTAACCTCCTTGTGGTAAGCACCCTCATTGTCATCATGAATAAGGCCTACTACTGTTGTATCATCTGCGAACTTCACAATATGGTTGGTGGCAAACCTAGCACGACAGTCATGGATCAACAGGGTGAACAGCAGCGGACTTAGGACGCAGCCCTGAGGAGAACCTGTGCTCAAGAAAATGGTATTAGAGGTATTTGTTCCAACTCGCACATATTGGAGCCTGTTGGTAAGAAAATCAAGAATCCAATTGCACAAAGGAGTGTTTAAGCTTAAAAGGCCCAGTTTGTCTACTAGATGCTGGGGAATGATAGTGTTACTGGTCATTATCTAAGGTTACCTATATGGCCTGGTAACTAAACCACCTGTCTTCCATAGTATCTTCCCAGTTGATCCAGTCTGGCAGCGTTGGTGAACTCCATATTCCTTCAGTTCAACAAGACCATCTATCAGGACCCCAGAAGTGTGCCTTCAGTGGAACACCGCCTGCCCTCTGGAAAGACTTCCCCTTGAGATTTAAATGACTGCGAAGATCTGGCTTTTTGCCCAGCTCTTTGGCAAGGGTGATTGAAGCTACCTTTAGATTATGCGGTTTGTTTTTTTCTCTTGGTTCCCATCCAGTTTCGTCATACTTGTCATCTTTATTATTTACTTTTATTGTTTTCTTGTTTTGAATTATGTATAAATGTATAAATCACCTGGCAGAATGGCACAGTCTCCAACATTTTGAGCTGCTGCCCAACTGCTACTACTATTTTGGATTTTATTTTCCTTGCAGCCCTGTTTCTTCTGCCAGTTTCTTCTCTACCACCAAATTCTGTCACTTCTGCTACAGTTTGGGTGAGTTATCCAGCTGACAGATGGACTGATGGACACCGTCCTAAGTCCCTTTACATATTTTTCCCAACATTTCTGTGGGTTAGAAAGATGAAGGGCTATATAAAAAAAACAACTCTACAAGCAGCGTCAAACAATAAAGACTGGTGTATTCACCTGACACTTTGCTATAGTTGAGTATGGATTGCTCAATTCCGTTGGCACTGGACTGTAAACTAACCACATTATTTGAGTTTGCATAACATGCAAATTTTGTGGTTTGCAGCCGTTGAATGTATTAGCCAACAGAGTAGATGTTGCAAGCATTCACATCTACCATTCCAGGACAATGAATCAATGGTTGATTCCCATTTCTAAAAACAATGATTGACAATGACTAGATTTGTCTCTTGCCTTTAGCAAAACACATGGATTTTCAGACAAGAAAGAGAACAGCAATAAAGACAATTAGGCCAGATCTTTGCATTAGCAAAGCCAACCAGAGTTTTACTTTTGCGTAATGAATTAGCCCCCAAATCCAACTTGTTCAGCATTACCTACTGGTTGGGAGAAATAAAATCCTAAAATTCGCTCTTAATTCCATCTTTTTGTACCATCATATTTCCTTTTCCCCTGAATTGCGGTTGTAGATAAAAAGAAGCTAACATGCGCAGTAACAAGATGGATCCATATTATAATTTTAATTAAAAACTATCAATTTTTTAAAAGTTTACACAATCCAATGATCTGCAACCTAATTTACCAAGCAGTCCTGAAGTAAGAGTAAAAATGAAGATATGATATATTGTCGTGTATCCTAAAGAATTTGGGTAAGAAATATCAGTGCCTTTTTTCTGAGCTAAGCAATAGCCAATTATTCCCTGGGTAGGGCTTGTATCATCCAGAACTGCATCAGGATTCTTTCCATATATATATACAGTAAGGTAGATAAAATTAACTAGAACAATTAACCAGTGGAACAACCTGCCTCCAGAAGCGGTGAATGCTCCAACACTGGAAGTTTTAAAGAAGAGACTGGACAGCCATTTGTCTGAAATGGTGTAGGGTTTCCTACCTGAGCAGGGGGTTGGACTAGATGACCTCCAAGATCCCTTTCAACTTTTTTATTATTAAATATTGTAAGGGAAACCATTTAATACTTTTAGTCTCTGTATAATTCTTGAAGGAATAGAGAATAATTTGTTGCCAGATTGTATCAAAAATAATTAGAGATGAGCATGGAAAATATCAGTCATGGCAAAGACTTCCATTCGGTTCTGGAAACGTGCATCAGGCCAGAGGATCTTTAAAAATAACATATTAAAGGAGACAAAAATAATTTACTTTTTTAAAACAGCCTTAATTAGGCCAGATCAAATAAGCTGCCTTAAGATACTGGCTGGTGCACTTTTAGCCTGAATATATCATATAATCATGATTTATTGTAAACATTGTGTACTGAATAACTGAATGCAATGTACACTAAGCCATACAAGCTTGTTTCATTTTACAAAGCATGTTGTTTGAACTAAGTTGCTATGGTTTAGTCACTATATTATGTTTAGTCACTATATTATGTGGTGTGCAAACCAAGCTGAATGGTAATTGTTCTAGTGAAGAACTGGAATCCTACATTTTCCTGCCCCTCTAATTCCTTTCCTTTCCTTTCCTTTCCTTTCCTTTCCTTTCCTTTCCTTTCCTTTCCTTTCCTTTCCTTTCCTTTCTTCCCT
>NW_015390847.1:8877-11062 GCF_001527695.2 Protobothrops mucrosquamatus | reverse complement strand
AGTTGCTATGGTTTAGTCACTATATTATGTTTAGTCACTATATTATGTGGTGTGCAAACCAAGCTGAATGGTAATTGTTCTAGTGAAGAACTGGAATCCTACATTTTCCTGCCCCTCTAATTCCTTTCCTTTCCTTTCCTTTCCTTTCCTTTCCTTTCCTTTCCTTTCCTTTCCTTTCCTTTCCTTTCCTTTCTTCCCTCTTTCAAATTCTCCCTGAACACTAGAAGTTATGATGGGAGGTGGGAGGGTGGAATGCCACTAATTATTTGAGTGGTGTGCCTGTTGCATTTATGTCCAGATTAAAAAATTTTAAAAAAAATTTCTTTTAACCACCTTGTAATCCCTTGCATTGGAGTGGAGTCGGGGCGACTAAGTGGAGCTGGAGTATTTACTGGCCCAATGCCCTTCCTGATGCCTACATGGAGTTCGCAGCAATTACTGATTGCGCCTAGAGAGAGAAATTAAAACTTAAGAATAAAAGGTGAAAAACAATGAATAGTCCACCAAAGATCATACAATAAGCTTTGGTTTCTGAAAATATAGCATTTATTAATCCTATGTTTTAAACTTAAAGATTGATTCCTGGATTCCTAGTTTATAGAAAACCCATTCTTTTCTAAGCAGTTTAAGCAGTTCACAGTCTCTAGCCTTCAAGTCAGTTTCTTCAAATATTCTTTACTTTCAATATTTCTTCTCCTGTGCCTCAGATGGCTCTTTTAGTGAAGTCTTTAAACATATCATCATTACTGTAGTGAAAAGCAAGAATATGGCAATTTATATCTATCTTACAAGTTGGAGGAAAAGAAGCCTACAATGCTTGATGATTCTCTATCCAAAAGCAACATTCTACAAAGAGACTAAAATTCAGAAATATTTGTATTCCATAAGAGTGATCAATCAGTTACATATTCTATACTTTGGATACCATTTTCAAATAGAAACAATGCAATTTGCAGTTTTATTTTTCAATCATCTAACTTTTTATTATATTAAAATCATCCAGGCATGTATTATGTGTATCACTACAAAATGCTTATGAAAGGAACTTCCAAGAATCTAATTTTTCCAACTCCTCCTTTCCCAATGGCCTGGATTCAATCTTTCAAGGTACAAAAATAATCTTATATTAACATAGATAACAACATACTTTTGTACAATTTAAACTGACTATATTTGGTAAATATAGTTCTGTACACAAAAACTGCTTGCCTTTTGTCACTTTTGCACTTCATTACAATTGATCCTTGCTTGTTTTACACCTAACCTTGGCTAGATAAGAGAACAAATTATATTAATCTCCATCAAATGTTGCTTTTTTTTGTGACAAAGAACCTATGTGCATATGAAATCCTAAATGTTGTCTTTCAAAATGACATGAGGATTATAAAAGACAGGCAATAAGTATAAATGCTAATTGTGAAGATCATTGCCTATCATAATTTAGAATTTTAATAAAAATATGTTCATACTGTATAATGGAAATGTAAGCATTAGAGACATCAGAACTACAAATCTATTCTGATTTCACAAAGTTGTTTCTTCATCACTAATTTATACTTCCAAGCTATTCGTAGATGTGTTTTCTCAACGGTTTCCATTATCCCAGGATTCAGTCCAAGTATATTCAACATTCTGAATCTTTCTTCTTTAGCAGAACTGTTATAGTTAATGTTTAGTTTTAACTTTCCTTCTTGCATCCTTATGTTTCTTCCGACAATCCTGGAAATGTTTAAAGTTTAATATAGTTATGAGAGATTCAGTATTATAAAATTAATTAGCATTTCAGATTTTAACATCTAAACAGGACCATAATACAATGAATAGCAAGAAAATGCAGGTAGAAAATCAGTTTCCTCCTCTTCCAGCAATGCCTCACAATGACTCAATAAGGGCAAAATGCAGCTTTCTTACCAGCTGGATTTAAAAGTGGAACTAGGACGCATGCTGATAAAGGAATATTATAGAAAAAATGATAAGAGAGAAAATGGAATGAATCTTTCATTGTGATTTTGGTTTGCTAGGTTCCTGGATCAAAAGTGAGAAACAGCTCTAGCCCAAATATCAAGAATATATTTAGCCACATACCTCAAGCAATATTTGGCGCCTGCTTTCCCAATCCTCTGCTTCTTCATCAAGATCTGAAGCCTTATAGAATAGCTTGGGGCCCTCTAGAAAAGGCATAAAG
>NW_015390847.1:0-8680 GCF_001527695.2 Protobothrops mucrosquamatus | reverse complement strand
TAAAAAAATCACAGAATACTGGTTTTCTGGGCAATTGCAACCACTGTTCCAGATAGAAGTTTCTTAAAATGACATCAATTTAAATAATTTTTAAAGGAGACTTCTTTAGCAATTAAAATAGATAACGTTATCCACAGCAACCTGAACTCCAATGTTAAAACTCTCCAAAAATGTAGAAAAACTTACAGAAATTATGTATTGTGAACGCACAACAAACAAAACTTAGAGTGAGAACTCTGACTTGAAATAAATTTGATGTTTACATCTTAAAAATAAATCTGAAGAATAAGTATGCTGGTAACTAAAATAATTAAGGAGAATTTTTCTGATTTTCACCTTTTAATCTGTCATCATCTTGTGAGAAGAAGAAAAATCTAATATTTGAATGTGGTTCAGCTGGAGAACTGAAAAAGGAACAAGAGTATTAATTTCCAAAACAAAGAGAAAAAGACTACTTTTTCCAAGCCTGAGCAATACATTCATTTCGAGGAAGAAGCATATCTTTTTATTTCGGAGATGAATTACATGAACAAACTATTTAGTGTCTTGTATTTGTTTGCATTAAGAATCTGGGCAAGTCTAACTCTCGGAAATAATAAGGAAATAGTCATATTGGTTTTTTTTCAAGAGGAAGACCCCGAGGGTAAGGCTGATTGACTGAATTTATAAGGTGGATATTTTAGCAATTTATTCACACATTGTGAGGGATACAAGATCACACAGAAACTGGAATTTCCTGCCTCATTGTGTCCTTCTTGTGCAGTCCCACATAGTCTTTAGGGAAAGCATGGGGAATGATGGGAAATGCAATGGGAGGGGAAAATCACATAACATTAGTTTAAGGCTTTCTGCCTGCTGCTGGTGAAACTACAGTACACAATATAGATAAGTGGCTTCATTTGGGAAAAACATATTTGACATATCATCTCAGAGAATGCGCAACCTGGCCCACTATGTTAAATTTGAGGTCTATCCTATCTAAAGTTCAATGAATACTGCAAAAGTATAATTTACCTTTCTTTGACATCTTTTACTTCAGCTGCTTCTAATTCTTCATCTTCGGAACTACTATCTTCAAAACGGGGATCTTCTTGCCAGGCTACTCGTGAAGGTTTTAGTATTTCAATTACGTACGGATCTATAAAAAGGAAAAGAAAACAAGACCCAACCATTTTCAATATACAAAAACGTTTACAGGTAGTCCTCAGCTTAAAACCATTTGCTTAACAATAGTTCAAATTTACCAAAAGTGATTACAACCCGTCTTCACATTTATGGTGGTTGCACTATCCCCATGTTCACACGATCACAAATTGTACGCTTGGCAACTGGCTTGCATTTGCAGAGTCCTGTGATCACGTGATCATGGTTTGCAACCTTCAAAACTGATTTCTGACAAAAAACATCAAATGGGGAAGTTGGATTCACTTAACAACCATGTGATTAGTCCAACAACCATGTGATTAGTCCAACAACCACAGTGATTAGCCTAACAACCACAGTGATTCACTTAACAAGCACAGTAAAAAATGGTTGTAAAATCAGGTCCAGGCTCTTGATGACTTGCTTTACAACCACATCATCTTACAATAGAAATGGTATTTAGAAAGAATTCTAATATTGGAAATGCTTTTTGTAAAGCAGGACAGTATTGCAAATCGAAATAATTAGTTCCCAGGTTATTACATACTAATTTGTTTCTTAGATATTGGACTCAAAAGCTGGTTTAGCATATTATTGGTTATGAATAGTCAACATATTTATATCAATGTGTTTATTTTTATTGTTTTATTCCTTTACTTATTATTTTTACATTTATCATTTTTTTCTGTTTTATTATTGTAAGCCATCCAGAATAGCCCCACGGCAAGATGGGCAGCAAATAAAATGAAATAAATAAATGAATAAATAAATATATATATATTTTTAGCTGCCCAGAAAACAAAATTATAAACCTTAATAACTAAGATGTTGGGCTGAATCACACCGACAGGTCCAATTGGAATTAAAAAGTTGGTTGTGACCTGGGAAGTCATCTAGTCTACCCTCTACTCAGTGCAGGATTGACTTGAGTTATTTCCAACAGATGAGCTTCCAGTTTCTTACTAAAACCTTCAGTGAAGAACTCATCATTTCACAAGGCAGGCTGTTGAACATTATGTTCTCATAGATAGCTCAGGTAAATTCACAAGCCAGATTTAAATGTATTATTTCTTCCATTTTGTGCTCCCAATCAACTGGTCATATGGTTTAAATCAGGGGTCTCCAACCTGTGGGCCATGGCCTATTCTCAACCAGGCTGTGTGAGTGGCAGGCCAGTGCATGCATATACGTGCACAGCCCTACTTGTGTAAGCGGTGGGCATGTGCACTCACCACTTACACAAATGAAGCACACATGCCTGCCCCCCCACAAAACCATCCCCTCTTCCCTCCCCATCACTACACCAAGCCGCCAATACAGAAAGTGGGTGAATACAGGCTTAAATACTGAAAGGTAATATGTAGACACTGGTGGCTTCAATCTGTTACCACTGTAAAAACCATGGAAAAGCTGTTGAGCATATATTCCTGATGGTCCTGGTATGTTTATAATATTTCTGGGTAATATTAAAAGTTCTGTAGAAATAAAAGATAGAAGCAACTTTTAGATGTGAGCAAATCTGGAATATTATGAATCATTTCCATCCATTAAGCCTAGCAATCCAGCCGGGCAGGTAGTACAAACTGGTATAACATATTTCTATTCATCTGTCATCAAAATAAAACGACTCTGTTCTTTAAAGAAAAGACCCACACAAATTGCAACACAGCGGTCAGGTCTCAAAGGGTGTTAATTCAAAAACATGTGTTTGAGATACTGAAACTATGGTTTAGAATAGGTAAAGATACCTTCTTTAATAGGTGATCTCGCCACTTCATCACCAAAAAAGGAAAAGGTAAAACCCCCGTTTCCATCTTGTCTTTCATCACTGAATTTTGGTATATCAGTTGAAGGGGTTTGTTCAGCATCATCATGCTGGTCCCATGATATTATTTCTGTTTTTTCATCCTGTTTTGTAGATCCAAGTGCTTCTTTTAAGTCCACGGCGACATTGTAAAATGTATCTTTAGACACCTCAGGCAGTTTCTGAGCTTCTTCTTTCTTCTTCTTCTTTTTAGCTTTACTATTTGACGGAAATAAGGATGTGTTAATTGCTAATATTTAACTGATCAAATATATAATTTTATACTAGTAATTTATATCACATGCTTACACCAAAGAAATATAAATTCAGATGCTTCCACAATCTGTTTTGTTAATGCATTCAATATATAAATCCCAGTAAAGTATAACACAATAACCCTAACTTGGGTTATTTTTTCACATAGTAAAATACTTGTATTGGTTTATAATCCAATTCAGCAAAAGCATAACATTTAATTTCAACATCTGATGGATGACCAATGTTTCTTCTAAAAAAGAAATCCATCAGAAGTCTTGACAATTAAGAGACATTTAAATATTGCAACTTCCCTCTGAAACCCCTCTAAAGTAAATATTTTTCTCTTTCTTTCATTCCAATTCTTAATTAAAAACTGAAATGTTTTATTCATTTGCTGCATAAAATAAATATTTGACTCTAAACAATCAGAGTTGAAATAGTAAACAGGTCAATGAAAAGACAGGCATAGTTCAGAATCATTACCTCTCTTTTTCAGTATTAGCTGGCTTTTTTTCAAATACTGCATGATCTTGCCTTGTAGGGTCATAGCGTAAGGTATTCATATCTCTATAAGTAAATAATATTTTAATAATAATAATAATAACTACAATAATATAATGATAATGATAATAATAATATAATAATAGTAAAGCATCCTTACGTAAATCTAGATACCATAAAAATTCCATGGGATAAAAATTTTCATTCTATGACAACATTTCTAAATATGCTGAAGTGCAAACTATATATAAATCAATAAAATGTCAAATAATTTTGAAAAAAATCTACGTAACAGTCTATATTTCTACTTAGAAGTAATCCCATTGAGTTGAATGGACTTAATCTGAGAAAAATGGGTGTAGGATTGTAGACTTAATTAGCAACCTTATGCTATCTTTGCTCACAATCAGCTAAAGATGTATTTTTCTATGTGTCAAGAAATAATTAGCTTTTACATGAGTGATTATATTATTAGAAAGGATTGCAATTATTTAATTATTTATGCCAATGTTTCTATGCTTCCCTATGTCAGGAGGAATTGGGATGGTTTAACAGTCTAAAATCTTACAGTATTAAAATAATAAATAAGCTCAAATCAGGGTTAAATGCTTTACATTTCATCATCTTAGATCACAGATGTCAAACTCGATCGCGTCACTTGACGTATTGTGACGTATTGTGATGTTTTTTGCCTTTGCGGAGCTGGGGTGGGAGTGGCCTGCATGTGACGCATCTGGCCTGTGGGCCACCAGTTTGACATCCCAGTTAGATCCACAGTTTCAGTATCTATCAAAGCTTGCCTGCAATGCTAGATTAATTAGTGTTCAACTTGGGGGAGTACTATGAAAATAATAATTTATACAAATATAAATTTGCCCTTAGTTTTTCTACTAAAGTAATTTTCATACCTGAATTTCTGGCTTTCTGCAGCTAGCTTCCTACGTTTGGGAGGGTCTACATCAATATGTAGAAGAGTTTTCAAGATCTCAAGATTCTTCTTCTTTTCTAAAGAAAGTTCCTCTTCTTCCTCTGTTACCGATTTCTTTGATTCCTCTAACAGGAAAAAAATAGAACGGAGTTAGTTACTGACTTCACAGAACCAATACCAATTGCATTCAACCATTACATCGAATCGTACATTATTTTAACACACGACTCTGAACTAGCTCAAAAGTTGTGTAAGACAGAGTACTTGGATCAAAGACCAAAAAATTATAGTCCTGTATGTTAAAAGAACTTAGTGCTTTTATATTATGGTATTGGGTTGGTAATTCTAGATTTTAGGTATTTTTTTATTATCTCACTGGTTTCAGTATTACTCCTGAAATAGTTGTAATTATTATTGCTGTTATTTATATTGATCTATGACCAAAACAACAATTAGAATTTGATCACCTTGAACCAAGCTCAACTTGAAGGATTACTTATTAAAATACAGAATAGATTGAAACTGATTTGCAACCAAATTTGTGTCAATTGTGGCTTGCTTTTAAGTTTAAATTAATAGATTCAGTCACTGCCCAGGTTTAACAAACTGGCTGTGTCAGGACAATGTATTTCCTTATGAATCTGAATGCAAAGCAGATTCAGACATAAACAGCTCCAAATTTATCTATGTTAATTAAACTATATTTCATTGTCCAAAAGTATTTTCTTTAAGGTTAGCTTCAACTTCCCCATTATCTATGCTTAAGAAAGGAGAATGAATGCATGGAAGTCTGATTCTCACTGCAACTATTTTGTACAATGAAGAAATCAAATTTGTTACATCCAAACCAATTTCCCCCCTCTGGATATATTTTCTTCATAGTTTGGTTAGGTTTAATTTAAGGTGCCTATTTCTAATTTTCAAATCAAAGATAGGTCCTCAAGAATCATTATCCATTGTCTATATATCATTATTACTATGGTTATTAGATTTTTATCCCACCTATTTATTATACATACATAGTAAAACTCAAGGTGGCAAACATACCTAATATCCCTTCCTCTTCTTCCTATTTCCCCCACACAATAAAGACCCTGTAAGGTAGGTTGGGCTAAGAGAGAGTGATTGGCTCAAAGTCACACACAGCTGGCTTTCATGCCTAAGGTAGGACTAGAATTCATTGTATCTTAGTTTCTAGACCCGGACCTTAACCGCTGGCTCTCCAGAGATATAGTAATATCTCTATGCCAATAGTAATGCAATACAGAAGATATAGCCCCCAAACAACTAGAAGGTGTCAGGCCACCTTCTAAAATTCTATAGCCTAACACATATAATTAGACACATATCCACTTTTAAGCATTTTTCATTACTACCAGTTTACAGTGGAAGATATTTCTAAGAGATTCTGTGAAATATCTTTTTATATTTTGAGTTAGTCTCTGTTATGTACAAAGTATGAAAAGTATAGATGTAAATATACTAATATACTTAGTGGGTTGGGTTTTTTTTTATTTTTCAAGGGAAACATATTTAACCTTGAAAAGGGTGTATGTTCTACTCTATACCTTAGGTCATATGTAAAATGTTTTTAAAGGATCTTTTGATCCATGCAGAGGAATTACTAGGAAACAAATATTCAAAAAATTATAGAAAAAAGTTTACTATAACGAAGTCTTACAAGCATTCTATTAGCAATCAGCAAAATACTATATATCTAACCTTCCTGATCACTGTCACTTTCAAGGAAATGAGCATCCATACGAAATNTAAAAAAATCACAGAATACTGGTTTTCTGGGCAATTGCAACCACTGTTCCAGATAGAAGTTTCTTAAAATGACATCAATTTAAATAATTTTTAAAGGAGACTTCTTTAGCAATTAAAATAGATAACGTTATCCACAGCAACCTGAACTCCAATGTTAAAACTCTCCAAAAATGTAGAAAAACTTACAGAAATTATGTATCGTGAATGCACAACAAACAAAACTTAGAGTGAGAACTCTGACTTGAAATAAATTTGATGTTTACATCTTAAAAATAAATCTGAAGAATAAGTATGCTGGTAACTAAAATAATTAAGGAGAATTTTTCTGATTTTCACCTTTTAATCTGTCATCATCTTGTGAGAAGAAGAAAAATCTAATATTTGAATGTGGTTCAGCTGGAGAACTGAAAAAGGAACAAGAGTATTAATTTCCAAAACAAAGAGAAAAAGACTACTTTTTCCAAGCCTGAGCAATACATTCATTTCGAGGAAGAAGCATATCTTTTTATTTCGGAGATGAATTACATGAACAAACTATTTAGTGTCTTGTTTTTGTTTGCATTAAGAATCTGGGCAAGTCTAACTCTCGGAAATAATAAGGAAATAGTCATATTGTTTTTTTTTCAAGAGGAAGACCCCGAGGGTAAGGCTGATTGACTGAATTTATAAGGTGGATATTTTAGCAATTTATTCACACATTGTGAGGGATACAAGATCACACAGAAACTGGAATTTCCTGCCTCATTGTGTCCTTCTTGTGCAGTCCCACATAGTCTTTAGGGAAAGCATGGGGAATGATGGGAAATGCAATGGGAGGGGAAAATCACATAACATTAGTTTAAGGCTTTCTGCCTGCTGCTGGTGAAACTACAGTACACAATATAGATAAGTGGCTTCATTTGGGAAAAACATATTTGACATATCATCTCAGAGAATGCGCAACCTGGCCCACTATGTTAAATTTGAGGTCTATCCTATCTAAAGTTCAATGAATACTGCAAAAGTATAATTTACCTTTCTTTGACATCTTGTACTTCAGCTGCTTCTAATTCTTCGTCTTCGGAACTACTATCTTCAAAACGGGGATCTTCTTGCCAGGCTACTCGTGAAGGTTTTAGTATTTCAATTACGTACGGATCTATAAAAAGGAAAAGAAAACAAGACCCAACCATTTTCAATATACAAAAACGTTTACAGGTAGTCCTCAGCTTAAAACCATTTGCTTAACAATAGTTCAAATTTACAAAAAGTGATTACAACCCGTCTTCACATTTATGGTGGTTGCACTATCCCCATGTTCACACGATCACAAATTGTACGCTTGGCAACTGGCTTGCATTTGCAGAGTCCTGTGATCACGTGATCATGGTTTGCAACCTTCAAAACTGATTTCTGACAAAAAAACATCAATTGGGGAAGTTGGATTCACTTAACAACCATGTGATTAGTCCAACAACCATGTGATTAGTCCAACAACCACAGTGATTAGCCTAACAACCACAGTGATTCACTTAACAAGCACAGTAAAAAATGGTTGTAAAATCAGGTCCAGGCTCTTGATGACTTGCTTTACAACCACATCATCTTACAATAGAAATGGTATTTAGAAAGAATTCTAATATTGAAAATGCTTTTTATAAAGCAGGACAGTATTGCAAATCGAAATAATTAGTTCCCAGATTATTACATACTAATTTGTTTCTTAGATATTGGACTCAAAAGCTGGTTTAGCATATTATTGGTTATGAATAGTCAACATATTTATATCAATGTGTTTATTTTTATTGTTTTATTCCTTTACTTATTATTTTTACATTTATCATTTTTTTCTGTTTTATTATTGTAAGCCACCCAGAATAGCCCCACGGCAAGATGGGCAGCAAATAAAATGAAATAAATAAATGAATAAATAAATTTATTTATTTATTTATTTATTTAGACTTATATGCCGCCCTTCTCCCAACAGGACTCAGGGCGGCTCACAGCATATTAAAACAACACAAACATTTTCCCCAATAAAAGCCAATTAAAAACAAATATTTAACGCTGTGTTAATTAAAATTCTGATTAAAATTGCCCCTATTTAAAATTCTCCCTAGGCCAGACCCGCTTGCTGAAAAAGCCATGTCTTGAGGGCGCGGCGAAAAGATAGGAGATCCGGAATCGTCCGGATCTCGGGGGGTAGTTCGTTCCAGAGGGTGGGGGCACCCACAGAGAAGGCCCTCCCCCTGGGGGTCGCCAGCCGACACTGCTTGGCCGACGGCACCCTGAGGAGG